>NC_135898.1:2378115-2380615 GCF_964194155.1 Cetorhinus maximus | reverse complement strand
AAGTGTGTGTGTGTGTAAGTGTGTGTGTGACAAGTGTGTGTGAGTGTGTGATAAGTGTGTGTGTATGAGAGTGTGTGTATAAGTGTGTGTGTGAGAGTGTGTGTGTGTATAAGTGTGTGGTAGTGTGTGATGAGTGTGTGTGTGTACTAGTGTGTATGTGAGTGTGTTTTTGTGAGTCTGTGTTTGTGAGTGTGTTGAAGTGTGGGTGTGAGTTAAGTGTGTGTGCATGAGTAAGTGTGCGTGTTAGTTGTGTGTGTGAGTAAGTGTGTGTGTGTATGTGTGTGTGTGTGTGTGTGTGATAAGTGTGTATGAGTAAGTGTGTGTGTGTGAGTAAGTGTGTGTGTGTGTGTGATAAGTGTGTGTGATAAGTGTGTGTGATAAGTGTGTGTGATAAGTGTGTGTGTGTTTGTGTGTGTGAGTGTGTGTATGAGAGTGTGTGTATGAGTGTGTGTATGAGTGTGTGTATGAGTGTGTGTATGAGTGTGTGTATGAGTGTGTGTTAGTGTGTGATAAGTGTGTGTGTATGAGTGTGTGTGAGTGTGTGTGTGTGTGAGTGAGTGTGTGTGTGAGTGAGTGTGTGTGAGTGAGTGTGTGTGTCTGTGTGAGTGTGTGTGTCTGTGTGTGTGAGTGTGTCTGTGTGTCTGTGTGTGAGTGTGTGTGTGTCTGTGTGTGTGTGTGTGAGTGTGTGAGTGAGTGTGTGTTTGTGTGTGTGAGTGTGTGTTTGTGTGTGTGTGTTTGTGTGTGTGTGTTTGTTTGTGTGTGTGTGTTTGTTTGTGTGTGTTTGTTTGTGTGTGTTTGTTTGTGTGTGTGTGTGAGTGTGTGTGTTTGTGAGTGAGTATGTGTGTGTAATAAGTGTATGTTAGTGTGTGTGAGTGTGGGCTTGTGTGTGTTAGTATGTGTGTGTAATAAGAGTGTGTGTTTGTGTGTGTGTATGAGTGTGTGTATATGAGTGTGTGTATATGAGTGTGTGTATATGAGTGTGTGTGTATGAGTGTGTGTGTGAGTGTGTGTGTGAGAGTGTGTGTGTGAGAGTGTGTGTGTGAGAGTGTGTGTGTGAGAGTGTGTGTGTGAGAGTGTGTGTGTGAGAGTGTGTGTGTGAGAGTGTGTGTGTGAGACAGTGTGTGTGTGAGAGTGTGTGTGTGTGAGAGTGTGTGTGTGAGAGAGTGTGTGTGTGAGAGAGTGTGTGTGTGAGAGAGTGTGTGTGTGAGAGAGTGTGTGTGTGAGAGAGTGTGTGTGTGTGTGTGTGTGTATGTGTGTGTATGTGTGTGTATGTGTGTGTGAGTATGTGTGATAACTGTGTGTGTGTTTGTGAGTGATTATGTGTGTGTGTAATAAGTGTATGTTAGTGTTTGTGAGTGTGGGTGGTGCGTGTGTGAGTGTGAGTGTGTGTGAGAGTGCATGTGAGACAGTGTATGACTGTGTGTGTGTGTGTGTGAGTGAGTTTGTGTGTGTGTGAGTAAATGTGTGGTGCATGTGTAAGTGTGAGTGTGTGTGTGAGTGTGTGTGAGAGTGTGTGTGTTTGTGTGTGTGAGAGTGTGTGTGACTGTGTGTGTGAGTAAGTG
Organism: Cetorhinus maximus; assembly: GCF_964194155.1. Classification (NCBI taxonomy): domain Eukaryota; kingdom Metazoa; phylum Chordata; class Chondrichthyes; order Lamniformes; family Cetorhinidae; genus Cetorhinus; species Cetorhinus maximus. Next base: position 2,379,053 of record NC_135898.1, on the reverse strand, counting down.
TGTGTGAGTAAGTGTCTGTGTGAGTGAGTATGTATGTGTAAGTGACTGTGTATAAGTGACTGTGTGTAAGTGACTGTGTGTGTGACTGTGTGTGTGTGAGTGTGTGAGTGTGACTGTGTGTGTGTGAGTGTGTGTGAGTGTGTGTGTGAGTGTGTGTGTGAGTGTGTGTGTGTGTGAGTGTGTGTGTGTGTATGAGTGAGTGTGTGTAAGTGTGTGTGTGAGTGAGTGTGTGTGGGAGTGAGTGTGGGAGTGAGTGAGTGTGTGTGTGGGAGTGTGTGTGGGAGTGTGTGTGGGAGTGAGTGTGGGAGTGAGTGTGGGAGTGAGTGTGGGAGTGAGTGTGGGAGTGAGTGTGGGAGTGAGTGTGGGAGTGAGTGTGGGAGTGAGTGTGGGAGTGAGTAAGTGTGTGTGTGTTTGTGTGTGTGTGAGTATATGTGTGTGTGAGTATATGTGTGTGTGAGTATATGTGTGTGTGAGTATGTGTGTGTGTGAGTGTGTGTGATAAGTGTGTGTGAGTGTGTGTGTTTGTGAGTGAGTTTGTGTGTGTGTAATAAGTGTATGTTAGTGTGTGTGAGTGTGGGCTTGTGTGTGTTAGTGTGTGTGTGTAATAAGTGTGTGTGTAATAAGTGTGTGTGTGTATGAGTGTGTGTATGAGTGTGTATGAGTGTGTGTGTGAGTGCGTGTGTGTGTGTGTGTGTGAGTGTGTGTGTGAGTGTGTGTGTAAGAGAGTGTGTGTGTGTGTGTGTAAGAGTGTGTGTGTGTGTGTGAGTGAGAGTGTGTGTGAGTGAGTGTGTGAGTGAGTGTGGGAGTGTGTGTGAGTGAGTGTGTGTGTGACTATTTGTGTGTGTGTGACTGTTTGTGTGTGTGTGACTGTTTGTGTGTGTGTGACTCTGTGTGTGTGAGTATGTTTATGTGTGTGTGGTGTGTGTGTGTAGTGTGTG
>NC_135898.1:2360615-2368115 GCF_964194155.1 Cetorhinus maximus | reverse complement strand
GTGTGTGTGTGAGTGTGTGTGTGTTAGTGTGTGTGTGAGTGTGTGTGTGTGAGTGTGTGTGGGTGTGTGTGTGAGTGTGTGTATGTGTGAGTGTGTGTATGTGTGTGTGTGTGTATGTGTATGTGTGTGTGTGAGTATGTGTGTGTGTGAGTATGTGTGATAACTGTGTGTGTGTTTGTGAGTGATTATGTGTGTGTGTAATAAGTGTATGTTAGTGTTTGTGAGTGTGTGTGTGTTTGTGTGTGTGTGAGTATGTGTGTGAGTGTGTGTTTGTTTGTGAGTGTGTGTTTGTTTGTGTGTGTGTGTGTGTGTGAGTGTGTATGTGTAAGTGTGTGTGTGAGTGTGTGTTTGTGTGTGTGAGTGTGTGTTTGTGTGTGTGAGTGTGTGTTTGTTTGTGTGTGTTTGTTTGTGTGTGTTTGTTTGTGTGTGTGAGTGAGTGTGTGTGAGTGAGTGTGTGTGAGTGAGTGTGTTTGGGCATGAGCGTGTGTGTGTTTGTGTGTGTATGAGCTTGTGTGTGTATGAGTATGTGTATGAGTGTGTGTGTGTGTGTGAGTGTGTGTATGAGCGTGTGTGTGTGTGAGTGTGTGTGTGAGTGTGTGTGTGTATGAGTGTGTGTATGAGTGTGTGTGTGTGAGTGTGTGTGTGAGTGTGTGTGTGTAAGTGTGTGTGTAAGTGTGTGTGTAAGTGTGTGTGTGAGTGTGTGTGTGAGTGTGTGTGTGAGTGTGTGTGTGTGTGAGTGTGTGTGAGTGTGTGTGTGTGAGTGAGTGTGTGTGTGTGTGTATGTGTGTGTGTGTGTATGTGTGTGTGTGAGTATGTGTGATAACTGTGTGTGTGTTTGTGAGTGATTATGTGTGTGTGTAATAAGTGTATGTTAGTGTTTGTGAGTGTGTGTGTGTGTGTGAGTGTGTTTATGTGTGTGTGTGGTGCGTGTGTGAGTGTGAGTGTGTGTGAGAGTGTATGTGAGAGGGTATATGACTGTGTGTGTGTGAGTGTGTTTATGTGTGTGTGTGGTGCATGTGTAAGTGTGAGTGTGTGTGAGAGTGTGTGTGAGAGTGTGTGTGAGAGTGTGTGTGTGAGAGTGTGTGTGAGAGTGTGTATGACTGTGTGTGTGAGTGTGTGTGAGTAAGTGTGTGTGTGAGTAAGTGTCTGTGTGAGTGAGTGTGTATGTGTAAGTGACTGTGTATAAGTGACTGTGTGTAAGTGAATGTGTGTGTGACTGTGTGTGTGTGACTGTGTGTGAGTGACTGTGTGTGTGTGACTGTGTGTGTGTGAGTGTGTGAGTGTGACTGTGTGTGTGTGAGTGTGTGAGAGTGTATGTGAGTGTGTGTGTGAGTGTGTGTGTGTGTGTGAGAGTGTGTGTTTGTGTGTGTGTGTGTGGTGTGTGGTGTATGTGTGTGACTGTGTGTGTGACTGTGTGTGTGACTGTGTGTGAGTATGTGTGAGTGTGACTGTGTGTGACTGAGTGTGTGTGACTGTGTGTGTGTGTGTGTGTGTGTGTGTGTGTGAGTGTGTGTGTTAGTGTGTGTGTGACTGTGTGTGTGACTGTGTGTGTGTGACTGTGTGTGTGTGACTGTGAGTGTGAGTAAGTGTGTGTGTGAGTAAGTGTGTGTGTGTGTGTGTGTGCGTAAGTGTGTGTGTGTGTGAGTAAGTGTGTGTGTGTGAGTAAGTGTGTGTCTGTGAGTAAGTGTGTGTCTGAGTAAGTGTGTGTGTAAGTGTGTGTGTAAGTAAGTGTGTGTGTGATAAGTGTGTGTGTTTGTGTGTGTGAATGTGTGATAAGTGTGTGTGTATGAGAGTGTGTGTGTATGAGAGTGTGTGTATGAGTGTGTGGTAGTGTATGATGAGTGTGTGTGTACGAGTGTGTATGTGAGTCTGTGTTTGTGAGTGTGTTTTTGTGTGTGTGGGTGCGTGAGTAAGTGTGTGTGTGTGAGCAAGTGTGTGTGTGAGTGTGTGTGTGAGTTAAGTGTGTGTGCGTGAGTAAGTGTGTGTGTTAGTTAAGTGTGTGTGTGATAACTGTGTGTGTGATAACTGTGTGTGAGTAAGTGTGTGTGTGTAAGTGTGTGTGTAAGCGTGTGTGTAAGTGTGTGTGTGAGTGTGTGTGTGATAAGTGTGTGTGTGATAAGTGTGTATGAGGAAGTGTGTGTGTGTGAGTAAGTGTGTATGTGTGTGATAAGTGTGTGTGATAAGTGTGTGTGTTTGTGTGTGTGATTGTGTGATAAGTGTGTGTGTATGAGAGTGTGTGTGTATGAGAGTGTGTCTGAGTGTGTGTATGAGTGTGTGTTAGTGTGTGATAAGTGTGTGTGTGTGTGTGTGAGTGAGTGAGTGTGTGTGAGTGAGTGTGTGTCTGTGTAAATTGTGTGTCTGTGTGTGTGAGTGTGTGTGTATGTGTGTGTACCTGTGTGTATTTGTGTGTGAGTGTGTGTGAGTGTATATTTGTTTGTGTGTGTGTGTGAGTGTGTGTTTGTGTGTGTGAGTGTGTGTGTGTGTCTGTGTGTGTGTGTTTGTGTGTGTGTGAGTGAGTGTGTGTGAGTGAGTGTGTGTGTGAGTGTGTGTGTGTGTGTGTGAGTGTGTGTGTGATAAGTGTGTATGAGTAAGTGTGTGTGTGTGAGTAAGTGTGTATGTGTGTGATAAGTGTGTGTGATAAGTGTGTGTGTTTGTGTGTGTGATTGTGTGATAAGTGTGTGTGTATGAGAGTGTGTGTGTATGAGAGTGTGTGTATGAGCGTGTGTATGAGTGTGTGTTAGTGTGTGATAAGTGTGTGTGAGTGAGTGAGTGAGTTAGTGAGTGAGTGTGTCTGTGTGTGAGTGTGTGTGTGTATATTTGTTTGTGTGTTTGTGTGTGAGTGAGTGTGTGTGAGTGAGTGTGTGTGAGCGAGTGTGTGTGAGTGAGTGTGTGTGAGTGAGTAATTGTGTGTGTGAGTAAGTGTGTGTGTGTGATAAGTGTGTGTGAGTTTGTGTAAGTGTGTGTGTGTGTGAGTGTGTGTGTGTGTGTGAGTGTGTGTGTGTGTGAGTGTGTGAGTGTGTGTGTGAGTGTGTGGGTGTGTGTGTGTGAGTGTGTGAGTGTGTCTGTATGAGTGAGTGTGTGTGAGTGTGTGTGTGAGTGTGTGTGTGTGTGTGTGTGTGTGAGTGAGTGTGGGAGTGAGTGTGGGAGTGAGTGTGGGAGTGAGTGTGAGTGTGCGTGAGTAAGTGTGTGTGTGTTTGTATGTGTGTGAGTATGTGTGTGTGAGTATATGTGTGTGTGAGTATATGTGTGTGTGAGTATATGTGTGTGTGAGTATGTGTGTGTGTGAGTGTGTGTGATAAGTGTGTGTGAGTGTGTGTGTTTGTGAGTGAGTATGTGTGTGTGTAATAAGTGTATGTTAGTGTGTGTGAGTGTGGGCTTGTGTGTGTTAGTGTGTGTGTGTGTAATAAGTGTGTGTGTAATAAGTGTGTGTGTGTTTGTGTGTGTGTATGAGTGTGTGTGTGTATGAGTGTGTGTGAGTGTGTGTGTAAGTGTGTGTGTAAGAGTGTGTGTGTGTGTGAGTGAGTGTGGGAGTGTGTGTGAGTGAGTGTGTGTGTGAGTGTGTGTGTGACTGTTTGTGTGTGTGTGACTGTTTGTGTGTGTGTGACTGTGTGTGTGTGACTCTGTGTGTGTGAGTATGTTTATCTGTGTGTGGTGTGTGTGTGAGTGTATGTGAGAGGGTGTATGACTGTGTATGTGTGTGAGTGAGTTTGTGTGTGTGTGAGTAAGTGTGTGTGAGTGGTGCATGTGTAAGTGTGAGTGTGTGTGAGAGTGTGTGTGAGAGTGTGTGTGAGAGTGTGTATGACTGTGTGTGTAAGTGTGTGTGTGAGCAAGTGTGACTGTGTGTGTGTGACTGTGTGTGTGTGTGTGAGTGTGTGTGTGTGACTGTGTGTGTGTGTGTGTGTGTGTGTGTGTGAGTGTGTGAGAGTGTATGTGAGTGTGTGTGTGACTGTGTGTGTGTGAGAGTGTGTGTTTGTGTGACTGTGTGTGTGTGTGTGTGTGTGTGTGAGACTGTGTGTGAGACTGTGTGTGAGACTGTGTGTGAGACTGTGTGTGTGACTGTGTGTGTGACTGTGTGTGAGAGTGTGACTGTGTGTGACTGAGTGTGTGTGTCTCTGTGTGTGTGTGTGTGTGAGTGTTAGTGTGAGTGAGTGTGTGTTTGTTTGTGAGTGTGTGTTTGTGTGTGTGAGTGTGTGTTTGTTTGTGTGTGTGAGTGTGTGTTTGTGTGTGTGAGTGTGTGTTTGTTTGTGTGTGTTTGTTTGTGTGTGTTTGTTTGTGTGTGTTTGTTTGTGTGTGTGAGTGAGTGTGTGTGAGTGAGTGTGTGTGCATGAGCGTGTGTGTGTTTGTGTGTGTATGAGCTTGTGTGTGTATGAGTGTGTGTATGATCGTGTGTGTGTATGAGTGTGAGTGTGTGTGTGTGCGTGTGTGTGTGTGTGTGTGTGTGTGTTTGAGTATGTGTGTGAGTGTGTGTGTGAGTGTGTGTGTGTGAGTGTGTGTGAGTGTGTGTGTGAATGTGTGTGTGTGAGTGTGTGTGTGTGAGTGTGTGTGTGTGAGTGTGTGTGTGTGAGTGTGTGTGTGTGAGTGTGTGTGAGTGTGTGTGTGTGAGTGTGTGTGGGTGTGTGTGTGAGTGTGTGTGTGAGTGTGTGTGTGTGTGAGTATATGTGTGTGTGAGTATGTGTGTGTGTGAGTGTGTGTGATAAGTGTGTGTGAGTTTGTGAGTGAGTATGTGTGTGTGTAGTAAGTGTATGTTAGTGTGTGTGAGTGTGGGCTTGTGTGTGTTAGTGTGTGTGTGTGTGTAATAAGTGTGTGTTTGTGTGTGTGTTTGTGTGTGTGTATGAGTGTGTGTGTACGGGTGTGTGTGTAAGAGTGTGTGTGTGAGTGTGTGTGTAAGAGTGTGTGTGTGAGAGTGTGTGTGTGTGAGTGAGTGAGTTTGTGTGTGTGTGAGTAAGTGTGTGGTGCATGTGTAAGTGTGAGTGTGTGTGAGAGTGTGTGTGAGAGTGTGTATGACTGTGTGTGTGAGTAAGTGTGTGTGTGAGTAAGTGTGTGTGTGTTTGTGTGTGTGTGTGAGTGAGTGTGTATGTGTAAGTGACTGTGTATAAGTGACTGTGTGTGTGTGACTGTGTGTGTGTGTGTGACTGTGTGTGTGTGACTGTGTGTGTGTGACAGTGTGTGTGTGTGTGTGTGTGTGTGTGTGTGTGTGTGTGCGTATGACTGTGTATGTGTGTGAGTGAGTTTGTGTGTGTGTGAGTAAGTGTGTGTGAGTGGTGCATGTGTAAGTGTGAGTGTGTGTGAGAGTGTGTGTGAGAGTGTGTGTGAGAGTGTGTATGACTGTGTGTGTAAGTGTGTGTGTGAGCAAGTGTGTGTGAGTAAGTGTGTGTGTGTTTGTGTGTGTGTGTGAGTGAGTGTGTATGTGTAAGTGACTGTCTATAAGTGACTGTGTGTGTGTGACTGTGTGTGTGTGACTGTGTGTGTGTGACTGTGTGTGTGTGTGTGTGAGTGTGTGTGTGTGACTGTGTGTGTGTGTGTGAGTGTGTGAGAGTGTATGTGAGTGTGTGTGTGACTGTGTGTGTGTGAGAGTGTGTGTTTGTGTGACTGTGTGTGTGTGTGTGTGTGTGAGACTGTGTGTGAGACTGTGTGTGTGACTGTGTGTGTGACTGTGTGTGAGAGTGTGACTGTGTGTGACTGAGTGTGTGTGTGACTGAGTGTGTGTGTGACTGAGTGTGTGTGTGACTGTGTGTGTGTGTGTGTGTGAGTGTTAGTGTGAGTGAGTGTGTGTTTGTTTGTGAGTGTTTGTTTGTTTGTGTGTGTGAGTGTGTGTTTGTTTGTGTGTGTGAGTGTGTGTTTGTGTGTGTGAGTGTGTGTTTGTTTGCGTGTGTTTGTTTGTGTGTGTTTGTTTGTGTGTGTTTGTTTGTGTGTGTGAGTGAGTGTGTGTGAGTGAGTGTGTGTGCATGAGCGTGTGTGTGTTTGTGTGTGTATGAGCTTGTGTGTGTATGAGTGTGTGTATGATCGTGTGTGTGTATGAGTATGTGTATGAGTGTGAGTGTGTGTGTGTGCGTGTGTGTGTGTGTGTGTGTGTTTGAGTATGTGTGTGAGTGTGTGTGTGAGTGTGTGTGTGTGAGTGTGTGTGTGTGAGTGTGTGTGTGTGAGTGTGTGTGGGTGTGTGTGTGAGTGTGTGTGTGAATGTGTGTGTGTGAGTGTGTGTGTGTGAGTGTGTGTGTGTGAGTGTGTGTGGGTGTGTGTGTGAGTGTGTGTGTGAGTGTGTGTGTGTGTGTGTGTGTGTGTGAGTGTGTGTGTGTGAGTGTGTGTGGGTGTGTGTGTGAGTGTGTGTGTGAATGTGTGTGTGTGAGTGTGTGTGTGTGAGTGTGTGTGTGTGAGTGTGTGTGGGTGTGTGTGTGAGTGTGTGTGTGAGTGTGTGCGTGTGTGTGTGTGTGAGCATGTGTGTGTGTGAGTGTGAGTGATAAGTGTGTGTGAGTTTGTGAGTGAGTATGTGTGTGTGTAGTAAGTGTATGTTAGTGTGTGTGAGTGTGGGCTTGTGTGTGTTAGTGTGTGTGTGTGTGTAATAAGTGTGTGTTTGTGTGTGTGTTTGTGTGTGTGTATGAGTGTGTGTGTACGGGTGTGTGTGTAAGAGTGTGTGTGTGAGTGTGTGTGTAAGAGTGTGTGTGTGAGAGTGTGTGTGTGTGAGTGAGTGAGTTTGTGTGTGTGTGAGTAAGTGTGTGGTGCATGTGTAAGTGTGAGTGTGTGTGAGAGTGTGTGTGAGAGTGTGTGTGAGAGTGTGTATGACTGTGTGTGTGAGTAAGTGTGTGTGTGAGTAAGTGTGTGTGTGAGTAAGTGTGTGTGTGAGTAAGTGTGTGTGTGTTTGTGTGTGTGTGTGAGTGAGTGTGTATGTGTAAGTGACTGTGTATAAGTGACTGTGTATAAGTGACTGTGTGTAAGTGACTGTGTGTGTGTGTGACTGTGTGTGTGACTGTGTGTGTGTGACAGTGTGTGTGTGTGACAGTGTGTGTGTGTGACAGTGTGTGTGTGTGTGTGTGTGTGTGAGTGTGTGTGTGTGTGTGTGACTGTGTGTGTGTGAGTGTGTGTGTGACTGTGTGTGTGTCAGAGTGTGTGTTTGTGTGACTGTGTGTGTGTGAGACTGTGTGTGAGACTGTGTGTGTGACTGTGTGTGTGACTGTGTGTGAGAGTGTGACTGTGTGTGACTGAGTGTGTGTGTGACTGAGTGTGTGTGTGACTGTGTGTGTGTGTGTGTGTGTGAGTGTTAGTGTGAGTGAGTGTGTGTTTGTTTGTGAGTGTTTGTTTGTTTGTGTGTGTGAGTGTGTGTTTGTTTGTGTGTGTGAGTGTGTGTTTGTGTGTGTGAGTGTGTGTTTGTTTGTGTGTGTTTGTTTGTGTGTGTTTGTTTGTGTGTGTTTGTTTGTGTGTGTGAGTGTGTGTGCATGAGCGTGTGTGTGTTTGTGTGTGTATGAGCTTGTGTGTGTATGAGTGTGTGTATGATCGTGTGTGTGTATG
>NC_135898.1:2333115-2343115 GCF_964194155.1 Cetorhinus maximus | reverse complement strand
GTATGTGTAAGTGACTGTGTATAAGTGACTGTGTATAAGTGACTGTGTGTAAGTGACTGTGTGTATGTGACTGTGTGTGTGTGACTGTGTGTGAGTGACTGTGTGTGTATGACTGTGTGTGTGTGAGTGTGTGAGAGTGTATGTGAGTGTGTGTGTGTGTGTGTGTGTGTGTGAGAGTGTGTGTTTGTGTGAGTGTGTGTGTGGTGTGTGGTGTATGTGTGTGACTGTGTGTGTGACTGTGTGGGTGACTGTGTTTGTGAGTGTGTGTGAGTGTGTGTGAGTGTGACTGTATGTGACTGTGTGTGAGTGTGTGTGAGTGTGACTGTGTGTGTGTGTGAGTGTGTGTGTTAGTGTGTGTGTGACTGTGTGTGTGACTGTGTGTGTGTGACTGTGTGTGTGAGTAAGTGTGTGTGTGAGTAAGTGTGTGTGTGTGTGAGTAAGTGTGTGTGTGTGAGTAAGTGTGTGTGTGTGAGTAAGTGTGTGTCTGTGAGTAAGTGTGTGTCTGAGTAAGTGTGTGTGTGTAAGTAAGTGTGTGTGTGATAAGTGTGTGTGAGTGTGTGTGTGTGAGTGTGTGTGTGTGAGTGTGTGTATGTGTGAGTGTGTGTGTGTGTGTGTGTGTATATGTGTGTGTGTGTATGTGTGTGTGTGAGTATGTGTGATAACTGTGTGTGTGTTTGTGAGTGATTATGTGTGTGTGTAATAAGTGTATGTTAGTGTTTGTGAGTGTGTGTGAGTATGTGTGTGAGTGTGTGTTTGTTTGTGAGTGTGTGTTTGTTTGTGTGTGTGTGTGTGAGTGTGTGTGTGTAAGTGTGTGTGTGAGTGTGTGTTTGTGTGTGTGAGTGTGTGTTTGTTTGTGTGTGTTTGTTTGTGTGTGTTTGTTTGTGTGTGTGAGTGAGTGTGTGTGAGTGAGTGTGTGTGAGTGAGTGTGTTTGTGCATGAGCGTGTGTGTGTTTGTGTGTGTATGAGCTTATGTGTGTATGAGTATGTGTAAGTGTGTGTGTGTGTGTGAGTGTGTGTATGAGTGTGTGTGTGTGTGAGTGTGTGTGTGTATGAGTGTGTGTGTGTATGAGTGTGTGTGTGTGTGAGTGTGTGTGTGTGAGTGTGTGTGTGTGAGTGTGTGTGTGAGTGTGTGTGTGTGAGTGTGTGTGTGAGTGTGTGTATGTGTGAGTGTGTGTATGTGTGTGTGTGTGTATGTGTGTGTGTGTGTATGTGTGATAACTGTGTGTGTGTTTGTGAGTGATTATGTGTGTGTGTAATAAGTGTATGTTAGTGTTTGTGAGTGTGTGTGTGTGTGAGTGTGTTTATGTGTGTGTGTGGTGCGTGTGTGAGTGTGAGTGTGTGTGAGAGTGTATGTGAGAGGGTGTATGACTGTGTGTGTGTGTGTGAGTGAGTTTGTGTGTGTGTGAGTAAGTGTGTGGTGCATGTGTAAGTGTGAGTATGTGTGAGAGTGTGTGTGACAGTGTGTGTGAGAGTGTGTGTGTGAGAGTGTGTATGACTGTGTGTGTGAGTAAGTGTGTGTGAGTAAGTGTGTGTGAGTAAGTGTCTGTGTGAGTGAGTGTGTATGTGTAAGTGACTGTGTATAAGTGACTGTGTATAAGTGACTGTGTGTAAGTGACTGTGTGTAAGTGACTGTGTGTGAGTGACTGTGTGTGAGTGACTGTGTGTGTGTGAGTGTGACTGTGTGTGTGTGAGTGTGTGAGAGTGTATGTGAGTGTGTGTGTGAGTGTGTGTGTGTGTGTGAGAGTGTGTGTTTGTGTGAGTGTGTGTGTGGTGTATGTGTGTGACTGTGTGTGTGACTGTGTGTGTGAGTGTGTGTGAGTGTGACTGTATGTGACTGTGTGTGAGTGTGTGTGAGTGTGACTGTGTGTGACTGTGTGTGTGTGTGTGAGTGTGTGTGTGTTAGTGTGTGTGTGAGTGTGTGTGTGTGAGTGTGTGTGGGTGTGTGTGTGAGTGTGTGTATGTGTGAGTGTGTGTATGTGTGTGTGTGTGTATGTGTATGTGTGTGTGTGAGTATGTGTGATAACTGTGTGTGTGTTTGTGAGTGATTATGTGTGTGTGTAATAAGTGTATGTTAGTGTTTGTGAGTGTGTGTGTGTTTGTGTGTGTGTGAGTATGTGTGTGAGTGTGTGTTTGTTTGTGAGTGTGTGTTTGTTTGTGTGTGTGTGTGTGTGTGTGTGAGTGTGTATGTGTAAGTGTGTGTGTGAGTGTGTGTTTGTGTGTGTGAGTGTGTGTTTGTGTGTGTGAGTGTGTGTTTGTTTGTGTGTGTTTGTTTGTGTGTGTGAGTGAGTGTGTGTGAGTGAGTGTGTGTGAGTGAGTGTGTTTGTGCATGAGCGTGTGTGTGTTTGTGTGTGTATGAGCTTGTGTGTGTATGAGTATGTGTATGAGTGTGTGTGTGTGTGTGAGTGTGTGTATGAGCGTGTGTGTGTGTGAGTGTGTGTGTGAGTGTGTGTGTGTATGAGTGTGTGTGTGTGAGTGTGTGTGTGAGTGTGTGTGTGTAAGTGTGTGTGTAAGTGTGTGTGTGAGTGTGTGTGTGAGTGTGTGTGTGAGTGTGTGTGTGAGTGTGTGTGAGTGTGTGTGTGTGAGTGAGTGTGTGTGTGTGTGTATGTGTGTGTGTGTGTATGTGTGTGTGTGAGTATGTGTGATAACTGTGTGTGTGTTTGTGAGTGATTATGTGTGTGTGTAATAAGTGTATGTTAGTGTTTGTGAGTGTGTGTGTGTGTGTGTGAGTGTGTTTATGTGTGTGTGTGGTGCGTGTGTGAGTGTGAGTGTGTGTGAGAGTGTATGTGAGAGGGTATATGACTGTGTGTGTGTGAGTGTGTTTATGTGTGTGTGTGGTGCATGTGTAAGTGTGTGTGTGTGAGAGTATGTGTGAGAGTGTGTGTGAGAGTGTGTGTGTGAGAGTGTGTGTGAGAGTGTGTATGACTGTGTGTGTGAGTAAGTGTGTGTGAGTAAGTGTGTGTGTGAGTAAGTGTCTGTGTGAGTGAGTGTGTATGTGTAAGTGACTGTGTATAAGTGACTGTGTGTAAGTGAATGTGTGTGTGACTGTGTGTGTGTGACTGTGTGTGAGTGACTGTGTGTGTGTGACTGTGTGTGTGTGAGTGTGTGAGTGTGACTGTGTGTGTGTGAGTGTGTGAGAGTGTATGTGAGTGTGTGTGTGAGTGTGTGTGTGTGTGTGAGAGTGTGTGTTTGTGTGTGTGTGTGTGGTGTGTGGTGTATGTGTGTGACTGTGTGTGTGACTGTGTGTGTGACTGTGTGTGAGTATGTGTGAGTGTGACTGTGTGTGACTGAGTGTGTGTGACTGTGTGTGTGTGTGTGTGTGTGTGTGTGAGTGTGTGTGTTAGTGTGTGTGTGACTGTGTGTGTGACTGTGTGTGTGTGACTGTGTGTGTGTGACTGTGAGTGTGAGTAAGTGTGTGTGTGAGTAAGTGTGTGTGTGTGTGTGCGTAAGTGTGTGTGTGTGTGAGTAAGTGTGTGTGTGTGAGTAAGTGTGTGTCTGTGAGTAAGTGTGTGTCTGAGTAAGTGTGTGTGTAAGTGTGTGTGTAAGTAAGTGTGTGTGTGATAAGTGTGTGTGTTTGTGTGTGTGAATGTGTGATAAGTGTGTGTGTATGAGAGTGTGTGTGTATGAGAGTGTGTGTATGAGTGTGTGGTAGTGTATGATGAGTGTGTGTGTACGAGTGTGTATGTGAGTCTGTGTTTGTGAGTGTGTTTTTGTGTGTGTGGGTGCGTGAGTAAGTGTGTGTGTGTGAGCAAGTGTGTGTGTGAGTGTGTGTGTGAGTTAAGTGTGTGTGCGTGAGTAAGTGTGTGTGTTAGTTAAGTGTGTGTGTGATAACTGTGTGTGTGATAACTGTGTGTGAGTAAGTGTGTGTGTGTAAGTGTGTGTGTAAGCGTGTGTGTAAGTGTGTGTGTGAGTGTGTGTGTGATAAGTGTGTGTGTGATAAGTGTGTATGAGGAAGTGTGTGTGTGTGAGTAAGTGTGTATGTGTGTGATAAGTGTGTGTGATAAGTGTGTGTGTTTGTGTGTGTGATTGTGTGATAAGTGTGTGTGTATGAGAGTGTGTGTGTATGAGAGTGTGTCTGAGTGTGTGTATGAGTGTGTGTTAGTGTGTGATAAGTGTGTGTGTGTGTGTGTGAGTGAGTGAGTGTGTGTGAGTGAGTGTGTGTCTGTGCAAATTGTGTGTCTGTGTGTGTGAGTGTGTGTGTATGTGTGTGTACCTGTGTGTATTTGTGTGTGAGTGTGTGTGAGTGTATATTTGTTTGTGTGTGTGTGTGAGTGTGTGTTTGTGTGTGTGTGTGTGTGTGTGTCTGTGTGTGTGTGTTTGTGTGTGTGTGAGTGAGTGTGTGTGAGTGAGTGTGTGTGTGAGTGTGTGTGAGTGAGTGTGTGTGAGTGAGTAAGTGTGTGTGTGTGTAAGTGTGTGTGTGAGTGTGTGTGTGATAAGTGTGTATGAGTAAGTGTGTGTGTGTGAGTAAGTGTGTATGTGTGTGATAAGTGTGTGTGTTTGTGTGTGTGATTGTGTGATAAGTGTGTGTGTATGAGAGTGTGTGTGTATGAGAGTGTGTGTATGAGCGTGTGTATGAGTGTGTGTTAGTGTGTGATAAGTGTGTGTGAGTGAGTGAGTGAGTTAGTGAGTGAGTGTGTCTGTGTGTGAGTGTGTGTGTGTATATTTGTTTGTGTGTTTGTGTGTGAGCGAGTGTGTGTGAGTGAGTGTGTGTGAGCGAGTGTGTGTGAGTGAGTGTGTGTGAGTGAGTAATTGTGTGTGTGAGTAAGTGTGTGTGTGTGATAAGTGTGTGTGAGTTTGTGTAAGTGTGTGTGTGTGTGAGTGTGTGTGTGTGTGTGAGTGTGTGTGTGTGTGAGTGTGTGAGTGTGTGTGTGAGTGTGTGGGTGTGTGTGTGTGAGTGTGTGAGTGTGTCTGTATGAGTGAGTGTGTGTGAGTGTGTGTGTGAGTGTGTGTGTGTGTGTGTGTGTGTGTGAGTGAGTGTGGGAGTGAGTGTGGGAGTGATTGTGGGAGTGAGTGTGAGTGTGCGTGAGTAAGTGTGTGTGTCTTTGTATGTGTGTGAGTATGTGTGTGTGAGTATATGTGTGTGTGAGTATATGTGTGTGTGAGTATATGTGTGTGTGAGTATGTGTGTGTGTGAGTGTGTGTGATAAGTGTGTGTGAGTGTGTGTGTTTGTGAGTGAGTATGTGTGTGTGTAATAAGTGTATGTTAGTGTGTGTGAGTGTGGGCTTGTGTGTGTTAGTGTGTGTGTGTGTAATAAGTGTGTGTGTGATAAGTGTGTGTGTGTTTGTGTGTGTGTATGAGTGTGTGTGTGTATGAGTGTGTGTGAGTGTGTGTGTAAGTGTGTGTGTAAGAGTGTGTGTGTGTGTGAGTGAGTGTGGGAGTGTGTGTGAGTGAGTGTGTGTGTGAGTGTGTGTGTGACTGTTTGTGTGTGTGTGACTGTTTGTGTGTGTGTGACTGTGTGTGTGTGACTCTGTGTGTGTGAGTATGTTTATGTGTGTGTGGTGTGTGTGTGAGTGTATGTGAGAGGGTGTATGACTGTGTATGTGTGTGAGTGAGTTTGTGTGTGTGTGAGTAAGTGTGTGTGAGTGGTGCATGTGTAAGTGTGAGTGTGTGTGAGAGTGTGTGTGAGAGTGTGTGTGAGAGTGTGTATGACTGTGTGTGTAAGTGTGTGTGTGAGCAAGTGTGACTGTGTGTGTGTGACTGTGTGTGTGTGTGTGAGTGTGTGTGTGTGACTGTGTGTGTGTGTGTGTGTGTGTGTGTGTGAGTGTGTGAGAGTGTATGTGAGTGTGTGTGTGACTGTGTGTGTGTGAGAGTGTGTGTTTGTGTGACTGTGTGTGTGTGTGTGTGTGTGAGACTGTGTGTGAGACTGTGTGTGTGACTGTGTGTGTGACTGTGTGTGAGAGTGTGACTGTGTGTGACTGAGTGTGTGTGTGACTGAGTGTGTGTGTGACTGTGTGTGTGTGTGTGTGTGAGTGTTAGTGTGAGTGAGTGTGTGTTTGTTTGTGAGTGTGTGTTTGTGTGTGTGAGTGTGTGTTTGTTTGTGTGTGTGAGTGTGTGTTTGTGTGTGTGAGTGTGTGTTTGTTTGTGTGTGTTTGTTTGTGTGTGTTTGTTTGTGTGTGTTTGTTTGTGTGTGTGAGTGAGTGTGTGTGAGTGAGTGTGTGTGCATGAGCGTGTGTGTGTTTGTGTGTGTATGAGCTTGTGTGTGTATGAGTGTGTGTATGATCGTGTGTGTGTATGAGTGTGAGTGTGTGTGTGTGCGTGTGTGTGTGTGTGTGTGTGTGTGTTTGAGTATGTGTGTGAGTGTGTGTGTGAGTGTGTGTGTGTGTGTGTGAGTGTGTGTGGGTGTGTGTGTGAGTGTGTGTGTGAATGTGTGTGTGTGAGTGTGTGTGTGTGAGTGTGTGTGTGTGAGTGTGTGTGAGTGTGTGTGAGTGTGTGTGTGTGAGTGTGTGTGGGTGTGTGTGTGAGTGTGTGTGTGAGTGTGTGTGTGTGTGAGTATCTGTGTGTGTGAGTATGTGTGTGTGTGAGTGTGTGTGATAAGTGTGTGTGAGTTTGTGAGTGAGTATGTGTGTGTGTAGTAAGTGTATGTTAGTGTGTGTGAGTGTGGGCTTGTGTGTGTTAGTGTGTGTGTGTGTGTAATAAGTGTGTGTTTGTGTGTGTGTTTGTGTGTGTGTATGAGTGTGTGTGTACGGGTGTGTGTGTAAGAGTGTGTGTGTGAGTGTGTGTGTAAGAGTGTGTGTGTGAGAGTGTGTGTGTGTGAGTGAGTGAGTTTGTGTGTGTGTGAGTAAGTGTGTGGTGCATGTGTAAGTGTGAGTGTGTGTGAGAGTGTGTGTGAGAGTGTGTGTGAGAGTGTGTATGACTGTGTGTGTGAGTAAGTGTGTGTGTGAGTAAGTGTGTGTGTGTTTGTGTGTGTGTGTGAGTGAGTGTGTATGTGTAAGTGACTGTGTATAAGTGACTGTGTGTAAGTGACTGTGTGTGTGTGACTGTGTGTGTGTGTGTGACTGTGTGTGTGTGACTGTGTGTGTGTGACAGTGTGTGTGTGTGTGTGTGTGTGTGTGTGAGTGTGTGTGTGTGTATGACTGTGTATGTGTGTGAGTGAGTTTGTGTGTTTGTGAGTAAGTGTGTGTGAGTGGTGCATGTGTAAGTGTGAGTGTGTGTGAGAGTGTGTGTGAGAGTGTGTGTGAGAGTGTGTATGACTGTGTGTGTAAGTGTGTTTGTGAGCAAGAGTGTGTGAGTAAGTGTGTGTGTGTTTGTGTGTGTGTGTGAGTGAGTTTGTATGTGTAAGTGACTGTCTATAAGTGACTGTGTGTAAGTGACTGTGTGTGTGTGACTGTGTGTGTGTGACTGTGTGTGTGTGTGTGTGTGAGTGTGTGTGTGTGACTGTGTGTGTGTGTGTGAGTGTGTGAGAGTGTATGTGAGTGTGTGTGTGACTGTGTGTGTGTGAGAGTGTGTGTTTGTGTGACTGTGTGTGTGTGTGTGTGTGTGTGAGACTGTGTGTGAGACTGTGTGTGAGACTGTGTGTGAGACTGTGTGTGTGACTGTGTGTGTGACTGTGTGTGAGAGTGTGACTGTGTGTGACTGAGTGTGTGTGTGACTGAGTGTGTGTGTGACTGTGTGTGTGTGTGTGTGTGAGTGTTAGTGTGAGTGAGTGTGTGTTTGTTTGTGAGTGTTTGTTTGTTTGTGTGTGTGAGTGTGTGTTTGTTTGTGTGTGTGAGTGTGTGTTTGTGTGTGTGAGTGTGTGTTTGTTTGTGTGTGTTTGTTTGTGTGTGTTTGTTTGTGTGTGTTTGTTTGTGTGTGTGAGTGAGTGTGTGTGAGTGAGTGTGTGTGCATGAGCGTGTGTGTGTTTGTGTGTGTATGAGCTTGTGTGTGTATGAGTGTGTGTATGATCGTGTGTGTGTATGAGTATGTGTATGAGTGTGAGTGTGTGTGTGTGCGTGTGTGTGTGTGTGTGTGTGTTTGAGTATGTGTGTGAGTGTGTGTGTGAGTGTGTGTGTGTGAGTGTGTGTGTGTGAGTGTGTGTGTGTGAGTGTGTGTGTGTGAGTGTGTGTGGGTGTGTGTGTGAGTGTGTGTGTGAGTGTGTGTGTGTGAGTGTGTGTGTGTGAGTGTGTGTGTGTGAGTGTGTGTGTGTGAGTGTGTGTGTGTGAGTGTGTGTGTGTGAGTGTGTGTGGGTGTGTGTGTGAGTGTGTGTGTGAGTGTGTGTGTGTGTGTGTGTGTGTGTGTGTGTGTGTGAGTGTGTGTGGGTGTGTGTGTGAGTGTGTGTGTGAATGTGTGTGTGTGAGTGTGTGTGTGTGAGTGTGTGTGTGTGAGTGTGTGTGGGTGTGTGTGTGAGTGTGTGTGTGAGTGTGTGTGTGTGTGTGTGTGTGAGCATGTGTGTGTGTGAGTGTGTGTGATAAGTGTGTGTGAGTTTGTGAGTGAGTATGTGTGTGTGTAGTAAGTGTATGTTAGTGTGTGTGAGTGTGGGCTTGTGTGTGTTAGTGTGTGTGTGTGTGTAATAAGTGTGTGTTTGTGTGTGTGTTTGTGTGTGTGTATGAGTGTGTGTGTACGGGTGTGTGTGTAAGAGTGTGTGTGTGAGTGTGTGTGTAAGAGTGTGTGTGTGAGAGTGTGTGTGTGTGAGTGAGTGAGTTTGTGTGTGTGTGAGTAAGTGTGTGGTGCATGTGTAAGTGTGAGTGTGTGTGAGAGTGTGTGTGAGAGTGTGTGTGAGAGTGTGTATGACTGTGTGTGTAAGTGTGTGTGTGAGTAAGTGTGTGTGTGAGTAAGTGTGTGTGTGTTTGTGTGTGTGTGTGAGTGAGTGTGTATGTGTAAGTGACTGTGTATAAGTGACTGTGTGTAAGTGACTGCGTGTGTGTGTGACTGTGTGTGTGTGACTGTGTGTGTGTGACAGTGTGTGTGTGTGTGTGTGTGTGTGTGAGTGTGTGTGTGTGTGACTGTGTGTGTGTGTGTGTGTGAGTGTGTGAGAGTGTATGTGAGTGTGTGTGTGACTGTGTGTGTGTCAGAGTGTGTGTTTGTGTGACTGTGTGTGTGTGACTGTGTGTGTGACTGTGTGTGTGACTGTGTGTGAGAGTGTGACTGTGTGTGACTGAGTGTGTGTGTGACTGAGTGTGTGTGTGACTGTGTGTGTGTGTGTGTGTGTGTGTGAGTGTTAGTGTGAGTGAGTGTGTGTTTGTTTGTGAGTGTTTGTTTGTTTGTGTGTGTGAGTGTGTGTTTGTTTGTGTGTGTGAGTGTGTGTTTGTGTGTGTGAGTGTGTGTTTGTTTGTGTGTGTTTGTTTGTGTGTGTTTGTTTGTGTGTGTTTGTTTGTGTGTGTGAGTGTGTGTGCATGAGCGTGTGTGTGTTTGTGTGTGTATGAGCTTGTGTGTGTATGAGTGTGTGTATGATCGTGTGTGTGTATGAGTATGTGTATGAGTGTGAGTGTGTGTGTGTGTGTGTGTGCGTGTGTGTGTGTGTGTGTGTGTGTGTGCTTGAGTATGTGTGTGAGTGTGTGTGTGAGTGTGTGTGTGTGAGTGTGTGTGAGTGTGTGTGTGTGAGTGTGTGTGAGTGTGTGTGTGAGTGTGTGAGTGTGTGTGTGAGTGTGTGTGTGTGAGTGTGTGTGTGTGAGTGTGTGTGGGTGTGTGTGTGAGTGTGTGTGTGAGTGTGTGTGTGAGTGTGTGTGTGTGTGTGTGTGAGTATGTGTGTATGTGAGTATATGTGTGTGAGAGCATGTGTGTGTGAGTGTGTGTGATAAGTGTGTGTGAGTGTGTGTGTTTGTGAGTGAGTATGTGTGTGTGTAGTAAGTGTATGTTAGTGTGTGTGAGTGTGGGCTTGTGTGTGTTAGTGTGTGTGTGTGTAATAAGTGTGTGTTTGTGTGTGTGTTTGTGTGTGTGTGTATGAGTGTGTGTGTACGGGTGTGTGTGTAAGAGTGTGTGTGTGAGTGTGTGTAAGAGTGTGTGTGTGAGAGTGTGTGTGTGTGAGTGAGTGAGTTTGTGTGTGTGTGAGTAAGTGTGTGGTCATGTGTAAGTGTGAGTGTGTGTGAG
>NC_135898.1:2323115-2325615 GCF_964194155.1 Cetorhinus maximus | reverse complement strand
TGTGTGTGTGGTGCGTGTGTGAGTGTGAGTGTGTGTGAGAGTGTATGTGAGAGGGTGTATGACTGTGTGTGTGTGTGTGAGTGAGTTTGTGTGTGTGTGAGTAAGTGTGTGGTGCATGTGTAAGTGTGAGTGTGTGTGAGAGTGTGTGTGAGAGTGTGTGTGAGAGTGTGTGTGTGAGAGTGTGTATGACTGTGTGTGTGAGTAAGTGTGTGTGAGTAAGTGTGTGTGAGTAAGTGTGTGTGTAAGTGTGTGTGTGAGTGTGTGTGAGTGTGTGTGTGTGAGTGTGTGTGTGTGAGTTTGTGTGTGTGAGTGTGTGTGTATGAGTGTGTGTGAGTGAATGTGTGTGTGGGAGTGAGTGTGTGTGGGAGTGAGTGTGTGTGGGAGTGAGTGTGGGAGTGAGTGTGAGTGTGAGTTTGTGAGTGTGTGTGTGTGTTTGTGTGTGTGTGTTTGTGTGTGTGTGTGTTTGTGTGTGTGAGTGTGTGTTTGTTTGTGTGTGTGAGTGAGTGAGTGTGTGTGAGTGTGTTTGTGCATGAGCGTGTGTGTGTGTGTGTGTGTGTGTGTGTGTGTGAGAGTGTGTGTTTGTGTGAGTGTGTGTGTGGTGTGTGGTGTATGTGTGTGACTGTGTGTGTGACTGTGTGTGTGACTGTGTGTGTGAGTGTGTGTGAGTGTGTGTGAGTGTGACTGTATGTGACTGTGTGTGAGTGTGTGTGAGTGTGACTGTGTGTGTGTGTGTAAGTGTGTGTGTTAGTGTGTGTGTGACTGTGTGTGTGACTGTGTGTGTGTGACTGTGTGTGTGAGTAAGTGTGTGTGTGAGTAAGTGTGTGTGTGTGTGAGTAAGTGTGTGTGTGTAAGTGTGTGTCTGTGAGTAAGTGTGTGTCTGAGTAAGTGTGTGTGTGTAAGTGTGTGTGTAAGTAAGTGTGTGTGTGATAAGTGTGTGTGAGTGTGTGTGTGTGAGTGTGTGTGTGAGTGTGTGTATGTGTGAGTGTGTGTGTGTGTGTGTGTGTGTGTGTGTATGTGTGTGTGTGTATGTGTGTGTGTGAGTATGTGTGATAACTGTGTGTGTGTTTGTGAGTGATTATGTGTGTGTGTAATAAGTGTATGTTAGTGTTTGTGAGTGTGGGTGAGTATGTGTGTGAGTGTGTGTTTGTTTGTGAGTGTGTGTTTGTTTGTGTGTGTGTGTGTGAGTGTGTGTGTGTAAGTGTGTGTGTGAGTGTGTGTTTGTGTGTGTGAGTGTGTGTTTGTTTGTGTGTGTTTGTTTGTGTGTGTTTGTTTGTGTGTGTGAGTGAGTGTGTGTGAGTGAGTGTGTGTGAGTGAGTGTGTGTGTGAGTAAGTGTCTGTGTGAGTGAGTGTGTATGTGTAAGTGACTGTGTATAAGTGACTGTGTATAAGTGACTGTGTGTAAGTGACTGTGTGTGTGACTGTGTGTGAGTGACTGTGTGTGAGTGACTGTGTGTGTGTGACTGTGTGTGTGTGAGTGTGACTGTGTGTGTGTGAGTGTGTGAGACTGTATGTGAGTGTGTGTGTGAGTGTGTGTGTGTGTGAGAGAGTGTGTGTTTGTGTGAGTGTGTGTGTGGTGTGTGGTGTATGTGTGTGACTGTGTGTGTGACTGTGTGTGTGACTGTGTGTGTGAGTGTGTGTGAGTGTGACTGTATGTGACTGTGTGTGAGTGTGTGTGAGTGTGACTGTGTGTGACTGTGTGTGTGTGTGTGTGTGTGTGAGTGTGTGTGTTAGTGTGTGTGTTAGTGTGTGTGTGACTGTGTGTGTGAGTAAGTGTGTGTGTGAGTAAGGGCGTGTGTGTGAGTAAGTGTGTGCGTGTGTGAGTAAGTGTGTGTCTGTGAGTAAGTGTGTGTCTGAGTAAGTGTGTGTGTGTAAGTGTGTGTGTAAGTAAGGGTGTGTGTGATAAGTGTATGTGAGTGTGTGTGTGAGTGTGTGTATGTGTGAGAGTGTGTGTGTGTGTGTGTGTGTGAGAGTATGTGTGATAACTGTGTGTGTTTGTGAGTGATTATGTGTGTGTGTAATAAGTGTATGTTAGTGTTTGTGAGTGTGTGTGTGTGTGTGAGTGTGTTTATGTGTGTGTGTGGTGCGTGTGTGAGTGTGAGTGTGTGTGAGAGTGTATGTGAGAGGGTGTATGACTGTGTGTGTGTGTGTGAGTGAGTTTGTGTGTGTGTGAGTAAGTGTGTGGTGCATGTGTAAGTGTGAGTGTGTGTGAGAGTGTGTGTGAGAGTGTGTGTGAGAGTGTGTGTGTGAGAGTGTGTATGACTGTGTGTGTGAGTAAGTGTGTGTGAGTAAGTGTGTGTGAGTAAGTGTGTGTGTAAGTGTGTGTGTGAGTGTGTGTGAGTGTGTGTGTGTGAGTGTGTGTGTGTGAGTTTGTGTGTGTGAGTGTGTGTGTATGAGTGTGTGTGAGTGAATGTGTGTGTGGGAGTGAGTGTGTGTGGGAGTGAGTGTGTGTGGGAGTGAGTGTGGGAGTGAGTGTGAGTGTGAGTTTGTGAGTGTGTGTGTG
>NC_135898.1:2310615-2315615 GCF_964194155.1 Cetorhinus maximus | reverse complement strand
GTGAGTGAGTGTGTGTGAGTGAGTGTGTTTGTGCATGAGCGTGTGTGTGTTTGTGTGTGTATGAGCTTATGTGTGTATGAGTATGTGTAAGTGTGTGTGTGTGTGTGTGTGAGTGTGTGTATGAGCGTGTGTGTGTGTGAGTGTGTGTGTGTATGAGTGTGTGTGTGTATGAGTGTGTGTGTGTGTGAGTGTGTGTGTGTGAGTGTGTGTGTGAGTGTGTGTGTGAGTGTGTGTGTGTGAGTGTGTGTGTGAGTGTGTGTATGTGTGAGTGTGTGTATGTGTGTGTGTGTGTATGTGTGTGTGTGTGTATGTGTGATAACTGTGTGTGTGTTTGTGAGTGATTATGTGTGTGTGTAATAAGTGTATGTTAGTGTTTGTGAGTGTGTGTGTGAGTGTGTTTATGTGTGTGTGTGGTGCGTGTGTGAGTGTGAGTGTGTGTGAGAGTGTATGTGAGAGGGTGTATGACTGTGTGTGTGTGTGTGAGTGAGTTTGTGTGTGTGTGAGTAAGTGTGTGGTGCATGTGTAAGTGTGAGTGTGTGTGAGAGTGTGTGTGAGAGTGGGTGTGAGAGTGTGTGTGTGAGAGTGTGTATGACTGTGTGTGTGAGTAAGTGTGTGTGAGTAAGTGTGTGTGTGAGTAAGTGTCTGTGTGAGTGAGTGTGTATGTGTAAGTGACTGTGTATAAGTGACTGTGTATAAGTGACTGTGTGTGTGACTGTGTGTGTGACTGTGTGTGTGACTGTGTGTGAGAGTGTGACTGTGTGTGACTGAGTGTGTGTGTGACTGAGTGTGTGTGTGACTGAGTGTGTGTGTGACTGTGTGTGTGTGTGTGTGTGTGAGTGTTAGTGTGAGTGAGTGTGTGTTTGTTTGTGAGTGTTTGTTTGTTTGTTTGTGTGTGTGAGTGTGTGTTTGTTTGTGTGTGTGAGTGTGTGTTTGTGTGTGTGAGTGTGTGTTTGTTTGTGTGTGTTTGTTTGTGTGTGTTTGTTTGTGTGTGTTTGTTTGTGTGTGTTTGTGTGTGTGAGTGTGTGTGCATGAGCGTGTGTGTGTTTGTGTGTGTATGACCTTGTGTGTGTATGAGTGTGTGTATGATCGTGTGTGTGTATGAGTATGTGTATGAGTGTGAGTGTGTGTGTGTGCGTGTGTGTGTGTGTGTGTGTTTGAGTATGTGTGTGAGTGTGTGTGTGAGTGTGTGTGTGAGTGTGTGTGAGTGTGTGTGTGTGAGTGTGTGTGGGTGTGTGTGTGAGTGTGTGAGTGTGTGTGTGAGTGTGTGTGTGTGAGTGTGTGTGTGTGAGTGTGTGTGGGTGTGTGTGTGAGTGTGTGTGTGAGTGTGTGTGTGTGTGTGAGTATGTGTGTGTGTGAGTATATGTGTGTGTGAGCATGTGTGTGTGTGAGTGTGTGTGATAAGTGTGTGTGAGTGTGTGTGTTTGTGAGTGAGTATGTGTGTGTGTAGTAAGTGTATGTTAGTGTGTGTGAGTGTGGGCTTGTGTGTGTTAGTGTGTGTGTGTGTGTAATAAGTGTGTGTTTGTGTGTGTGTTTGTGTGTGTGTATGAGTGTGTGTGTACGGGTGTGTGTGTAAGAGTGTGTGTGTGAGTGTGTGTGTAAGAGTGTGTGTGTGAGAGTGTGTGTGTGTGAGTGAGTGAGTTTGTGTGTGTGTGAGTAAGTGTGTGGTGCATGTGTAAGTGTGAGTGTGTGTGAGAGTGTGTGTGAGAGTGTGTGTGAGAGTGTGTGTGAGAGTGTGTGTGTGAGAGTGTGTGTGAGAGTGTGTGTGAGAGTGTGTGTGAGTGAGTGTGTGTGTGTCTGTTTGTGTGTGTGTGTCTGTTTGTGTGTGTGTGACTGTGTGTGTGTGACTGTTTGTGTGTGTGTGTCTTTGTGTGTGTGACTCTGTGTGTGTGAGTGTGTTTATGTGTGTGTGTGGTGCGTGTGTGAGTGTGAGTGTGTGTGAGAGTGTATGTGAGAGGGTGTATGACTGTGTGTGTGTGTGTGTGAGTGAGTTTGTGTGTGTGTGAGTAAGTGTGTGGTGCATGTGTAAGTGTGAGTGTGTGTGAGAGTGTGTGTGAGAGTGTGTGAGTGTGTGTGAGAGTGTGTGTGTGAGTGTCTGTGTGTGAGTGTGTGTGTGAGTGTGTGTGTGAGTGTGTGTGTGAGTGTGTGTGTGAGTGTGTGTGTAAGTGTGTGTGAGTGTGTGTGAGTATGTGTGTGTGTGAGTATGTGTGATAACTGTGTGTGTGTTTGTGAGTGATTATGTGTGTGTGTAATAAGTGTATGTTAGTGTGTGCTTGTGTGTGTTAGTGTGTGTATGTGTAATAAGTGTGTGTTTGTGTGTGTGTTTGTGTGTGTGTGTAATAAGTGTGTGTGAGTGTGTGTGTATGAGTGTGTGTGTATGAGTGTGTGTGTTTGAGTGTGTGTGTTTGAGTGTGTGTGTGTGTGAGTGAGTGTGTGTGAGTGAGTGTGAGTGTGTGTGAGTGAGTGAGTGAGTGTGTATTTGTTTGTGAGTGTGTGTTTGTGTGTGTGAGTGAGTGTGTGTGAGTGAGTGTGTGTGAGTGAGTGTGTGTGTGTGTGAGTATGTGTATGAGTGTGTGTGAGTGTGTGTGGGTGTGTGTGTGAGTGTGTGTGTGAGTGTGTGTGTGTGAGTATGTGTGTGAGTGATGATTTGTGTGTGTGTAATAAGTGTATGTTAGTGTGTGTTAGTGTGTGCTTATGTGTGTTACTGTGTGTGTGTGCTTCTGTGCGAATGAGTGTGTGTATGAGTGTGTGTATGAGTGCGTGTGTGAGTGTGTGTGTAAGAGTGTGTGTGTAAGAGTGTGTGTGTTTGAGTGAGTGTGAGTGAGTGAGTGTGAGTGAATGTGTGTGTGAGTGAGTGTGTGTGGGAGTGAGTGTGGGAGTGAGTGAGTGTGTGTATGTGTGAGTGAGTGTGGGAGTGAGTGTGGGAGTGTGTGAATGAGTGTGAGTGTGCGTGAGTAAGTGTGCGTGAGTTTGTGTGTGTGTGTGAGTATGTGTGTGTGAGTATGTGTGTGTGAGTACATGTGTGTGTGAGTATATGTGTGTGTGAGTAAGTGTGTGTGTGAGTAAGTGTGTGTGTGAGTAAGTGTGTGTGAGTAAGTGTGTGTGTGAGTGTGTGTGTGTGATAAGTGTGCATGATAAGTGTGTGTGATAAGTGTGTGTGTGCTAAGTGTGTGTATATGAGTGTGTGTGTGAGTGTATATGAGTGTGTGTTAGTGTGTGATAAGTGTGTGTGCGTGTGAGTGTGTGTGTATGAGTGTGTGTTAGTGTGTGATATGTGTGTGTATATGAGTGTGTGTGTGTGTGTTAGTGTGTGATAAGTGTGTGTGCGTGTGAGCGTGTGTGTATGAGTGTGTGTATGAGTGTGTGTTAGTGTGTGATAAGTGTGTGGGTATGAGTGTGTGTGTGCGTAAGTGTGTATGAGTGTGTTTGAGTGTGTGTGATAAATGTGTGTGATGAGTGTATGTGACTGTGTGTGTGTGACTGTGAGTGTGAATAAGTGTGTGTGTGAGTAAGTGTGTGTGAGTAAGTGTGTGTGTAAGTGTGTGTGTGAGTAAGTGTATGTGTGAGTAAGTGTGTGTGTGTTTGCGTGTGTGTGTGAGTGAGTGTGTATGTGTAAGTGACTGTGTATAAGTGACTGTGTGTAAGTGACTGTGTGTGTGACTGTGTGTGTGTGACTGTGTGTGTGTGACTGTGTGTGTGTGACTGTGTGTGTGTGACTGTGTGTGTGTGTGTGTGAGTGAGTGTGTATGTGTAAGTGACTGTGTATAAGTGACTGTGTGTAAGTGACTGTGTGTGTGTGACTGTGTGTGTGTGACTGTGTGTGTGTGACTGTGTGTGTGTGTGTGTGAGAGTGTATGTGAGTGTGTGTGTGACTGTGTGTGTGTGAGAGAGTGTGTTTGTGTGACTGTGTGTGTGTGTGTGTGTGTGTGTGAGACTGTGTGTGAGACTGTGTGTGAGACTGTGTGTGAGACTGTGTGTGAGACTGTGTGTGTGACTGTGTGTGAGAGTGTGACTGTGTGTGACTGAGTGTGTGTGTGACTGAGTGTGTGTGTGACTGTGTGTGTGTGTGTGTGTGTGTGTGTGTGTGTGAGTGTTAGTGTGAGTGAGTGTGTGTTTGTTTGTGAGTGTGTGTTTGTTTGTGTGTGTGTGACTGTGTGTGTGTGACTGTTTGTGTGTGTGTGTCTTTGTGTGTGTGACTCTGTGTGTGTGAGTGTGTTTATGTGTGTGTGTGGTGCGTGTGTGAGTGTGAGTGTGTGTGAGAGTGTATGTGAGAGGGTGTATGACTGTGTGTGTGTGTGTGAGAGTGAGTTTGTGTGTGTGAGTAAGTGTGTAGTGCATGTGTAAGTGTGAGAGTGTGTGTGAGAGTGTGTGTGTGAGAGTGTGTGTGTGAGAGTGTGTGTGTGAGAGTGTGTGTGAGAGTGTGTGTGAGAGTGTGTGTGAGAGTGTGTGTGAGAGTGTGTGTGTGAGAGTGTGTGTGAGAGTGTGTGTGAGAGTGTGTGTGAGTGAGTGTGTGTGTGTCTGTTTGTGTGTGTGTGTCTGTTTGTGTGTGTGTGACTGTGTGTGTGTGACTGTTTGTGTGTGTGTGTCTTTGTGTGTGTGACTCTGTGTGTGTGAGTGTGTTTATGTGTGTGTGTGGTGCGTGTGTGAGTGTGAGTGTGTGTGAGAGTGTATGTGAGAGGGTGTATGACTGTGTGTGTGTGTGTGTGAGTGAGTTTGTGTGTGTGTGAGTAAGTGTGTGGTGCATGTGTAAGTGTGAGTGTGTGTGAGAGTGTGTGTGAGAGTGTGTGAGTGTGTGTGAGAGTGTGTGTGTGAGTGTCTGTGTGTGAGTGTGTGTGTGAGTGTGTGTGTGAGTGTGTGTGTGAGTGTGTGTGTGAGTGTGTGTGTAAGTGTGTGTGAGTGTGTGTGAGTATGTGTGTGTGTGAGTATGTGTGATAACTGTGTGTGTGTTTGTGAGTGATTATGTGTGTGTGTAATAAGTGTATGTTAGTGTGTGCTTGTGTGTG
>NC_135898.1:2273115-2275615 GCF_964194155.1 Cetorhinus maximus | reverse complement strand
GTGTGTATGAGTGTGTGAATGAGTGTGTGTGTGTGTGTGTAAGAGTGTGTGTGTTTGAGTGAGTGTGAGTGAGTGTGTGTGTGAGTGAGTGTGTGTGTGTCAGTGAGTGTGGGAGTGAGTGTGGGAGTGAGTGAGTGATTGTGGGAGTGAGTGTGAGAGTAAGTGTGGGAGTGAGTGTGGGAGTGAGTGAGGGAGTGAGTGTGGGAGTGAGTGTGAGTGAGTGTGTGTGTGTTTGTGTGTGTGTGTTTGTGTGTGTGTGAGTATGTGTGTGTGAGTATGTGTGTGTGTGAGTATGTGTGTGTGTGAGTGTGTGTGATAAGTGTGTGTGAGTGTGTGTCTTTGTGAGTGAGTATGTGTGTGTAATAAGTGTATGTTAGTGTGTGTGAGTGTGGGCTTGTGTGTGTTAGTGTGTGTGTGTGTGTAATAAGTGTGTGTAATAAGTGTGTGTAATAAGTGTGTGTTTGTGTGTGTGAGTGTGTGTTTGTGTGTGTGAGTGTGTGTTTGTGTGTGTGTGTGTGAGTGTGTGTGTGTCTGTGTGTGAGTGTCTGTGTGTGTGTGTGTGTGAGTGTGTGTGTGAGTGTGTGTCTGTGTGTGTGTGTATGTGTGTGTGTGTATATGTCTGATAACTGTGTGTGTTTGTGAGTGATTATGTGTGTGTGTAATAAGTGTATGTTAGTGTGTGTGAGTGTGTGCTTGTGTGTGTTTGTGTGTGTGTGTTATAAGTGTGTGTTTGTGTGTGTGTGTGTGTGAGTATGTGTGTGTGTGAGTATGTGTGATAACTGTGTGTGTGTTTGTGAGTGATTATGTGTGTGTGTAATAAGTGTATGTTAGTGTTTGTGAGTGTGTGTGTGTTTGTGTGTGTGTGAGTATGTGTGTGAGTGTGTGTTTGTTTGTGAGTGTGTGTTTGTTTGTGTGTGTGTGTGTGTGTGTGTGAGTGTGTATGTGTAAGTGTGTGTGTGAGTGTGTGTTTGTGTGTGTGAGTGTGTGTTTGTGTGTGTGAGTGTGTGTTTGTTTGTGTGTGTTTGTTTGTGTGTGTTTGTTTGTGTGTGTGAGTGAGTGTGTGTGAGTGAGTGTGTGTGAGTGAGTGTGTTTGTGCATGAGCGTGTGTGTGTTTGTGTGTGTATGAGCTTGTGTGTGTATGAGTATGTGTATGAGTGTGTGTGTGTGTGTGAGTGTGTGTATGAGCGTGTGTGTGTGTGAGTGTGTGTGTGAGTGTGTGTGTGTATGAGTGTGTGTGTGTGTGAGTGTGTGTGTGAGTGTGTGTGTGTGACTGTGTGTGTGACTGAGTGTGTGTGTGACTGTGTGTGTGTGTGTGTGTGAGTGTTAGTGTGAGTGAGTGTGTGTTTGTTTGTGAGTGTGTGTTTGTTTGTGTGTGTGACTGTGTGTTTGTTTGTGTGTGTGAGTGTGTGTTTGTGTGTGTGAGTGTGTTTGTGTGTGTTTGTTTGTGTGTGTTTGTTTGTGTGTGTTTGTTTGTGTGTGTGTGAGTGAGTGTGTGTGTGTGAGTGTGTGTGTGCATGAGCGTGTGTGTGTTTGTGTGTGTATGAGCTTGTGTATGTATGAGTGTGTGTATGATCGTGTGTGTATGAGTATGTGTATGTGTGTGTGTGTGTGAGTGTGTGAGTGTGTGTGTGTGAGAGTGTGTGTGTGAGTGTGTGTGAGTGTGTGTGTGTGAGTGTGTGTGTGTGAGTGTGTGTGTGTGAGTATGTGTGTGAGTGTGTGTGTGAGTGTGTGTGTGAGTGTGTGTGTGTGAGTGTGTGTGTGTGAGTGTGTGTGTGTGAGTGTGTGTGTGTGAGTATGTCTGATAACTGTGTGAGTGTTTGTGAGTGATTATGTGTGTGAGTGATAAGTGTATGTTAGTGTGTTTGAGTGTGTGCTTGTGTGTGTTAGTGTGTGTGTGTGTGTAATAAGTGTGTGTTTGTGTGTGTTTGTGTGTGTGAGTGTGTGTGTGTGAGTGAGTGTGTGTGTACGAGTGTGTGTGTATGAGTGTGTGTGTATGAGTGTGTGTGAGTGAATGTGTGTGTGTGAGTGAGTGTGTGTGTGAGTGAGTGAGTGTGGGAGTGAGTGTGGGAGTGAGTGTGGGAGTGAGTGTGGGAGTGAGTGTGGGAGTGTGAGTGTGTGTGTGTTTGTGTGTGTGTGAGTGTGTGTTTGTTTGTGAGTGTGTGTTTGTTTGTGTGTGTGTGTGTGAGTGTGTGTGTGTAAGTGTGTGTGTGAGTGTGTGTTTGTGTGTGTGAGTGTGTGTTTGTGTGTGTGAGTGTGCGTTTGTTTGTGTGTGTTTGTTTGTGTGTGTTTGTTTGTGTGTGTGAGTGAGTGTGTGTGAGTGAGTGTGTGTGGGTGAGTGTGTTTGTGCATGAGCGTGTGTGTGTTTGTGTGTGTATGAGCTTGTGTGTGTATGAGTATGTGTGTGAGTGTGTGTGTGTGAGTGTGTGTGTGAGTGTGTGTGTGAGTGTGTGTGTGTGTGAGTGTGTGTGGGTGTGTGTGTGAGTGTGTGTGTGTGTGTCTG
>NC_135898.1:2233115-2248115 GCF_964194155.1 Cetorhinus maximus | reverse complement strand
GTGTATGAGTAAGTGTGTGTGTGTGAGTAAGTGTGTATGTGTGTGATAAGTGTGTGTGATAAGTGTGTGTGTTTGTGTGTGTGATTGTGTGATAAGTGTGTGTGTATGAGAGTGTGTGTGTATGAGAGTGTGTGTATGAGCGTGTGTATGAGTGTGTGTTAGTGTGTGATAAGTGTGTGTGAGTGAGTGAGTGAGTTAGTGAGTGAGTGTGTCTGTGTGTGAGTGTGTGTGTGTATATTTGTTTGTGTGTTTGTGTGTGAGCGAGTGTGTGTGAGTGTGTGTGAGCGAGTGTGTGTGAGTGAGTGTGTGTGAGTGAGTAATTGTGTGTGTGAGTAAGTGTGTGTGTGTGATAAGTGTGTGTGAGTTTGTGTAAGTGTGTGTGTGTGTGAGTGTGTGTGTGTGTGTGAGTGTGTGTGTGTGTGAGTGTGTGAGTGTGTGTGTGAGTGTGTGGGTGTGTGTGTGTGAGTGTGTGAGTGTGTCTGTATGAGTGAGTGTGTGTGAGTGTGTGTGTGAGTGTGTGTGTGTGTGTGTGAGTGAGTGTGGGAGTGAGTGTGGGAGTGATTGTGGGAGTGAGTGTGAGTGTGCGTGAGTAAGTGTGTGTGTGTTTGTATGTGTGTGAGTATGTGTGTGTGAGTATATGTGTGTGTGAGTATATGTGTGTGTGAGTATATGTGTGTGTGAGTATGTGTGTGTGTGAGTGTGTGTGATAAGTGTGTGTGAGTGTGTGTGTTTGTGAGTGAGTATGTGTGTGTGTAATAAGTGTATGTTAGTGTGTGTGAGTGTGGGCTTGTGTGTGTTAGTGTGTGTGTGTGTAATAAGTGTGTGTGTAATAAGTGTGTGTGTGTTTGTGTGTGTGTATGAGTGTGTGTGTGTATGAGTGTGTGTGAGTGTGTGTGTAAGTGTGTGTGTAAGAGTGTGTGTGTGTGTGAGTGAGTGTGGGAGTGTGTGTGAGTGAGTGTGTGTGTGAGTGTGTGTGTGACTGTTTGTGTGTGTGTGACTGTTTGTGTGTGTGTGACTGTGTGTGTGTGACTCTGTGTGTGTGAGTATGTTTATGTGTGTGTGGTGTGTGTGTGAGTGTATGTGAGAGGGTGTATGACTGTGTATGTGTGTGAGTGAGTTTGTGTGTGTGTGAGTAAGTGTGTGTGAGTGGTGCATGTGTAAGTGTGCGTGTGTGTGAGAGTGTGTGTGAGAGTGTGTGTGAGAGTGTGTATGACTGTGTGTGTAAGTGTGTGTGTGAGCAAGTGTGACTGTGTATGTGTGACTGTGTGTGTGTGTGTGAGTGTGTGTGTGTGACTGTGTGTGTGTGTGTGTGTGTGTGTGTGAGTGTGTGAGAGTGTATGTGAGTGTGTGTGTGACTGTGTGTGTGTGAGAGTGTGTGTTTGTGTGACTGTGTGTGTGTGTGTGTGTGTGTGTGAGACTGTGTGTGAGACTGTGTGTGTGACTGTGTGTGTGACTGTGTGTGAGAGTGTGACTGTGTGTGACTGAGTGTGTGTGTGACTGAGTGTGTGTGTGACTGTGTGTGTGTGTGTGTGTGAGTGTTAGTGTGAGTGAGTGTGTGTTTGTTTGTGAGTGTGTGTTTGTGTGTGTGAGTGTGTGTTTGTTTGTGTGTGTGAGTGTGTGTTTGTGTGTGTGAGTGTGTGTTTGTTTGTGTGTGTTTGTTTGTGTGTGTGTTTGTTTGTGTGTGTTTGTTTGTGTGTGTGAGTGAGTGTGTGTGAGTGAGTGTGTGTGCATGAGCGTGTGTGTGTTTGTGTGTGTATGAGCTTGTGTGTGTATGAGTGTCTGTATGATCATGTGTGTGTATGAGTGTGTGTGTGTGTGTGTGCGTGTGTGTGTGTGTGTGTGTGTTTGAGTATGTGTGTGAGTGTGTGTGTGAGTGTGTGTGTGTGTGTGTGAGTGTGTGTGGGTGTGTGTGTGAGTGTGTATGTGTAAGTGTGTGTGTGAGTGTGTGTTTGTGTGTGTGAGTGTGAGTGTGTGTTTGTTTGTGTGTGTTTGTTTGTGTGTGTTTGTTTGTGTGTGTGAGTGAGTGTGTGTGAGTGAGTGTGTGTGAGTGAGTGTGTTTGTGCATGAGCGTGTGTGTGTTTGTGTGTGTATGAGCTTGTGTGTGTATGAGTATGTGTATGAGTGTGTGTGTGTGTGAGTGTGTGTATGAGCGTGTGTGTGTGTGAGTGTGTGTGTGAGTGTGTGTGTGTATGAGTGTGTGTGTGTGAGTGTGTGTGTGAGTGTGTGTGTGTAAGTGTGTGTGTAAGTGTGTGTGTGAGTGTGTGTGTGAGTGTGTGTGTGAGTGTGTGTGTGATTGTGTGTGAGTGTGTGTGTGTGAGTGAGTGTGTGTGTGTGTGTATGTGTGTGTGTGTGTATGTGTGTGTGTGAGTATGTGTGATAACTGTGTGTGTGTTTGTGAGTGATTATGTGTGTGTGTAATAAGTGTATGTTAGTGTTTGTGAGTGTGTGTGTGTGTGTGTGAGTGTGTTTATGTGTGTGTGTGGTGCGTGTGTGAGTGTGAGTGTGTGTGAGAGTGTATGTGAGAGGGTATATGACTGTGTGTGTGTGAGTGTGTTTATGTGTGTGTGTGGTGCATGTGTAAGTGTGTGTGTGTGAGAGTATGTGTGAGAGTGTGTGTGAGAGTGTGTGTGTGAGAGTGTGTGTGAGAGTGTGTATGACTGTGTGTGTGAGTAAGTGTGTGTGAGTAAGTGTGTGTGTGAGTAAGTGTCTGTGTGAGTGAGTGTGTATGTGTAAGTGACTGTGTATAAGTGACTGTGTGTAAGTGAATGTGTGTGTGACTGTGTGTGTGTGACTGTGTGTGTGTGACTGTGTGTGTGTGAGTGTGTGAGTGTGACTGTGTGTGTGTGAGTGTGTGAGAGTGTATGTGAGTGTGTGTGTGAGTGTGTGTGTGTGTGTGAGAGTGTGTGTTTGTGTGTGTGTGTGTGGTGTGTGGTGTATGTGTGTGACTGTGTGTGTGACTGTGTGTGTGACTGTGTGTGAGTATGTGTGAGTGTGACTGTGTGTGACTGAGTGTGTGTGACTGTGTGTGTGTGTGTGTGTGAGTGTGTGTGTTAGTGTGTGTGTGACTGTGTGTGTGACTGTGTGTGTGTGACTGTGTGTGTGTGACTGTGAGTGTGAGTAAGTGTGTGTGTGAGTAAGTGTGTGTGTGTGTGCGTAAGTGTGTGTGTGTGTGAGTAAGTGTGTGTGTGTGAGTAAGTGTGTGTCTGTGAGTAAGTGTGTGTCTGAGTAAGTGTGTGTGTAAGTGTGTGTGTAAGTAAGTGTGTGTGTGATAAGTGTGTGTGTTTGTGTGTGTGAATGTGTGATAAGTGTGTGTGTATGAGAGTGTGTGTGTATGAGAGTGTGTGTATGAGTGTGTGTGTGTATAAGTCTGTGGTAGTGTATGATGAGTGTGTGTGTACGAGTGTGTATGTGAGTCTGTGTTTGTGAGTGTGTTTTTGTGTGTGTGGGTGCGTGAGTAAGTGTGTGTGTGTGAGCAAGTGTGTGTGTGAGTGTGTGTGTGAGTTAAGTGTGTGTGCGTGAGTAAGTGTGTGTGTTAGTTAAGTGTGTGTGTGATAACTGTGTGTGTGATAACTGTGTGTGAGTAAGTGTGTGTGTGTAAGTGTGTGTGTAAGCGTGTGTGTAAGTGTGTGTGTGAGTGTGTGTGTGATAAGTGTGTGTGTGATAAGTGTGTATGAGGAAGTGTGTGTGTGAGTAAGTGTGTATGTGTGTGATAAGTGTGTGTGATAAGTGTGTGTGTTTGTGTGTGTGATTGTGTGATAAGTGTGTGTGTATGAGAGTGTGTGTGTATGAGAGTGTGTGTCTGAGTGTGTGTATGAGTGTGTGTTAGTGTGTGATAAGTGTGTGTGTGTGTGTGTGTGTGAGTGAGTGAGTGTGTGTGAGTGAGTGTGTGTCTGTGTAAATTGTGTGTCTGTGTGTGTGAGTGTGTGTGTATGTGTGTGTACCTGTGTGTATTTGTGTGTGAGTGTGTGTGAGTGTATATTTGTTTGTGTGTGTGTGTGAGTGTGTGTTTGTGTGTGTGAGTGTGTGTGTGTGTCTGTGTGTGTGTGTTTGTGTGTGTGTGAGTGAGTGTGTGTGAGTGAGTGTGTGTGAGTGAGTGTGTGTGAGTGAGTGTGTGTGAGTGAGTAAGTGTGTGTGTGTGTAAGTGTGTGTGTGAGTGTGTGTGTGATAAGTGTGTATGAGTAAGTGTGTGTGTGTGAGTAAGTGTGTATGTGTGTGATAAGTGTGAGTGATAAGTGTGTGTGTTTGTGTGTGTGATTGTGTGATAAGTGTGTGTGTATGAGAGTGTGTGTGTATGAGAGTGTGTGTATGAGCGTGTGTATGAGTGTGTGTTAGTGTGTGATAAGTGTGTGTGAGTGAGTGAGTGAGTTAGTGAGTGAGTGTGTCTGTGTGTGAGTGTGTGTGTGTATATTTGTTTGTGTGTTTGTGTGTGAGCGAGTGTGTGTGAGTGAGTGTGTGTGAGCGAGTGTGTGTGAGTGAGTGTGTGTGAGTGAGTAATTGTGTGTGTGAGTAAGTGTGTGTGTGTGATAAGTGTGTGTGAGTTTGTGTAAGTGTGTGTGTGTGTGAGTGTGTGTGTGTGTGTGAGTGTGTGTGTGTGTGAGTGTGTGAGTGTGTGTGTGAGTGTGTGGGTGTGTGTGTGTGAGTGTGTGAGTGTGTCTGTATGAGTGAGTGTGTGTGAGTGTGTGTGTGAGTGTGTGTGTGTGTGTGTGTGTGTGTGTGAGTGAGTGTGGGAGTGAGTGTGGGAGTGATTGTGGGAGTGAGTGTGAGTGTGCGTGAGTAAGTGTGTGTGTGTTTGTATGTGTGTGAGTATGTGTGTGTGAGTATGTGTGTGTGAGTATATGTGTGTGTGAGTATATGTGTGTGTGAGTATGTGTGTGTGTGAGTGTGTGTGATAAGTGTGTGTGAGTGTGTGTGTTTGTGAGTGAGTATGTGTGTGTGTAATAAGTGTATGTTAGTGTGTGTGAGTGTGGGCTTGTGTGTGTTAGTGTGTGTGTGTGTAATAAGTGTGTGTGTAATAAGTGTGTGTGTGTTTGTGTGTGTGTATGAGTGTGTGTGTGTATGAGTGTGTGTGAGTGTGTGTGTAAGTGTGTGTGTAAGAGTGTGTGTGTGTGTGTGTGAGTGAGTGTGGGAGTGTGTGTGAGTGAGTGTGTGCGTGAGTGTGTGTGTGACTGTTTGTGTGTGTGTGACTGTTTGTGTCTGTGTGACTGTGTGTGTGTGACTCTGTGTGTGTGAGTATGTTTATGTGTGTGTGGTGCGTGTGTGAGTGTATGTGAGAGGGTGTATGACTGTGTATGTGTGTGAGTGAGTTTGTGTGTGTGTGAGTAAGTGTGTGTGAGTGGTGCATGTGTAAGTGTGAGTGTGTGTGAGAGTGTGTGTGAGAGTGTGTGTGAGAGTGTGTATGACTGTGTGTGTAAGTGTGTGTGTGAGCAAGTGTGTGTGAGTAAGTGTGTGTGTGTTTGTGTGTGTGTGTGAGTGAGTGTGTATGTGTAAGTGACTGTCTATAAGTGACTGTGTGTAAGTGACTGTGTGTGTGTGACTGTGTGTGTGTGACTGTGTGTGTGTGACTGTGTGTGTGTGACTGTGTGTGTGTGTGTGTGAGTGTGTGTGTGTGACTTTGTGTGTGTGTGTGTGTGAGAGAGTGTATGTGAGTGTGTGTGTGACTGTGTGTGTGTGAGAGTGTGTGTTTGTGTGACTGTGTGTGTGTGTGTGTGTGTGTGTGAGACTGTGTGTGAGACTGTGTGTGTGACTGTGTGTGTGACTGTGTGTGAGAGTGTGACTGTGTGTGACTGAGTGTGTGTGTGACTGAGTGTGTGTGTGACTGTGTGTGTGTGTGTGTGTGTGAGTGTTAGTGTGAGTGAGTGTGTGTTTGTTTGTGAGTGTGTGTTTGTGTGTGTGAGTGTGTGTTTGTTTGTGTGTGTGAGTGTGTGTTTGTGTGTGTGAGTGTGTGTTTGTTTGTGTGTGTTTGTTTGTGTGTGTTTGTTTGTGTGTGTTTGTTTGTGTGTGTGAGTGAGTGTGTGTGAGTGAGTGTGTGTGCATGAGCGTGTGTGTGTTTGTGTGTGTATGAGCTTGTGTGTGTATGAGTGTGTGTATGATCGTGTGTGTGTATGAGTATGTGTATGAGTGTGAGTGTGTGTGTGTGCGTGTGTGTGTGTTTGAGTATGTGTGTGAGTGTGTGTGTGAGTGTGTGTGTGTGAGTGTGTGTGTGTGAGTGTGTGTGGGTGTGTGTGTGAGTGTGTGTGTATGTGTGTGTACCTGTGTGTATTTGTGTGTGAGTGTGTGTGAGTGTATATTTGTTTGTGTGTGTGTGTGAGTGTGTGTTTGTGTGTGTGAGTGTGTGTGTGTGTCTGTGTGTGTGTGTTTGTGTGTGTGTGAGTGAGTGTGTGTGAGTGAGTGTGTGTGAGTGAGTGTGTGTGAGTGAGTGTGTGTGAGTGAGTAAGTGTGTGTGTGTGTAAGTGTGTGTGTGAGTGTGTGTGTGATAAGTGTGTATGAGTAAGTGTGTGTGTGTGAGTAAGTGTGTATGTGTGTGATAAGTGTGAGTGATAAGTGTGTGTGTTTGTGTGTGTGATTGTGTGATAAGTGTGTGTGTATGAGAGTGTGTGTGTATGAGAGTGTGTGTATGAGCGTGTGTATGAGTGTGTGTTAGTGTGTGATAAGTGTGTGTGAGTGAGTGAGTGAGTTAGTGAGTGAGTGTGTCTGTGTGTGAGTGTGTGTGTGTATATTTGTTTGTGTGTTTGTGTGTGAGCGAGTGTGTGTGAGTGAGTGTGTGTGAGCGAGTGTGTGTGAGTGAGTGTGTGTGAGTGAGTAATTGTGTGTGTGAGTAAGTGTGTGTGTGTGATAAGTGTGTGTGAGTTTGTGTAAGTGTGTGTGTGTGTGAGTGTGTGTGTGTGTGTGAGTGTGTGTGTGTGTGAGTGTGTGAGTGTGTGTGTGAGTGTGTGGGTGTGTGTGTGTGAGTGTGTGAGTGTGTCTGTATGAGTGAGTGTGTGTGAGTGTGTGTGTGAGTGTGTGTGTGTGTGTGTGTGTGTGTGTGAGTGAGTGTGGGAGTGAGTGTGGGAGTGATTGTGGGAGTGAGTGTGAGTGTGCGTGAGTAAGTGTGTGTGTGTTTGTATGTGTGTGAGTATGTGTGTGTGAGTATGTGTGTGTGAGTATATGTGTGTGTGAGTATATGTGTGTGTGAGTATGTGTGTGTGTGAGTGTGTGTGATAAGTGTGTGTGAGTGTGTGTGTTTGTGAGTGAGTATGTGTGTGTGTAATAAGTGTATGTTAGTGTGTGTGAGTGTGGGCTTGTGTGTGTTAGTGTGTGTGTGTGTAATAAGTGTGTGTGTAATAAGTGTGTGTGTGTTTGTGTGTGTGTATGAGTGTGTGTGTGTATGAGTGTGTGTGAGTGTGTGTGTAAGTGTGTGTGTAAGAGTGTGTGTGTGTGTGTGTGAGTGAGTGTGGGAGTGTGTGTGAGTGAGTGTGTGCGTGAGTGTGTGTGTGACTGTTTGTGTGTGTGTGACTGTTTGTGTCTGTGTGACTGTGTGTGTGTGACTCTGTGTGTGTGAGTATGTTTATGTGTGTGTGGTGCGTGTGTGAGTGTATGTGAGAGGGTGTATGACTGTGTATGTGTGTGAGTGAGTTTGTGTGTGTGTGAGTAAGTGTGTGTGAGTGGTGCATGTGTAAGTGTGAGTGTGTGTGAGAGTGTGTGTGAGAGTGTGTGTGAGAGTGTGTATGACTGTGTGTGTAAGTGTGTGTGTGAGCAAGTGTGTGTGAGTAAGTGTGTGTGTGTTTGTGTGTGTGTGTGAGTGAGTGTGTATGTGTAAGTGACTGTCTATAAGTGACTGTGTGTAAGTGACTGTGTGTGTGTGACTGTGTGTGTGTGACTGTGTGTGTGTGACTGTGTGTGTGTGACTGTGTGTGTGTGTGTGTGAGTGTGTGTGTGTGACTTTGTGTGTGTGTGTGTGTGAGAGAGTGTATGTGAGTGTGTGTGTGACTGTGTGTGTGTGAGAGTGTGTGTTTGTGTGACTGTGTGTGTGTGTGTGTGTGTGTGTGAGACTGTGTGTGAGACTGTGTGTGTGACTGTGTGTGTGACTGTGTGTGAGAGTGTGACTGTGTGTGACTGAGTGTGTGTGTGACTGAGTGTGTGTGTGACTGTGTGTGTGTGTGTGTGTGTGAGTGTTAGTGTGAGTGAGTGTGTGTTTGTTTGTGAGTGTGTGTTTGTGTGTGTGAGTGTGTGTTTGTTTGTGTGTGTGAGTGTGTGTTTGTGTGTGTGAGTGTGTGTTTGTTTGTGTGTGTTTGTTTGTGTGTGTTTGTTTGTGTGTGTTTGTTTGTGTGTGTGAGTGAGTGTGTGTGAGTGAGTGTGTGTGCATGAGCGTGTGTGTGTTTGTGTGTGTATGAGCTTGTGTGTGTATGAGTGTGTGTATGATCGTGTGTGTGTATGAGTATGTGTATGAGTGTGAGTGTGTGTGTGTGCGTGTGTGTGTGTTTGAGTATGTGTGTGAGTGTGTGTGTGAGTGTGTGTGTGTGAGTGTGTGTGTGTGAGTGTGTGTGGGTGTGTGTGTGAGTGTGTGTGTATGTGTGTGTACCTGTGTGTATTTGTGTGTGAGTGTGTGTGAGTGTATATTTGTTTGTGTGTGTGTGTGAGTGTGTGTTTGTGTGTGTGAGTGTGTGTGTGTGTCTGTGTGTGTGTGTTTGTGTGTGTGTGAGTGAGTGTGTGTGAGTGAGTGTGTGTGAGTGAGTGTGTGTGAGTGAGTGTGTGTGAGTGAGTAAGTGTGTGTGTGTGTAAGTGTGTGTGTGAGTGTGTGTGTGATAAGTGTGTATGAGTAAGTGTGTGTGTGTGAGTAAGTGTGTATGTGTGTGATAAGTGTGAGTGATAAGTGTGTGTGTTTGTGTGTGTGATTGTGTGATAAGTGTGTGTGTATGAGAGTGTGTGTGTATGAGAGTGTGTGTATGAGCGTGTGTATGAGTGTGTGTTAGTGTGTGATAAGTGTGTGTGAGTGAGTGAGTGAGTTAGTGAGTGAGTGTGTCTGTGTGTGAGTGTGTGTGTGTATATTTGTTTGTGTGTTTGTGTGTGAGCGAGTGTGTGTGAGTGAGTGTGTGTGAGCGAGTGTGTGTGAGTGAGTGTGTGTGAGTGAGTAATTGTGTGTGTGAGTAAGTGTGTGTGTGTGATAAGTGTGTGTGAGTTTGTGTAAGTGTGTGTGTGTGTGAGTGTGTGTGTGTGTGTGAGTGTGTGTGTGTGTGAGTGTGTGAGTGTGTGTGTGAGTGTGTGGGTGTGTGTGTGTGAGTGTGTGAGTGTGTCTGTATGAGTGAGTGTGTGTGAGTGTGTGTGTGAGTGTGTGTGTGTGTGTGTGTGTGTGTGTGAGTGAGTGTGGGAGTGAGTGTGGGAGTGATTGTGGGAGTGAGTGTGAGTGTGCGTGAGTAAGTGTGTGTGTGTTTGTATGTGTGTGAGTATGTGTGTGTGAGTATGTGTGTGTGAGTATATGTGTGTGTGAGTATATGTGTGTGTGAGTATGTGTGTGTGTGAGTGTGTGTGATAAGTGTGTGTGAGTGTGTGTGTTTGTGAGTGAGTATGTGTGTGTGTAATAAGTGTATGTTAGTGTGTGTGAGTGTGGGCTTGTGTGTGTTAGTGTGTGTGTGTGTAATAAGTGTGTGTGTAATAAGTGTGTGTGTGTTTGTGTGTGTGTATGAGTGTGTGTGTGTATGAGTGTGTGTGAGTGTGTGTGTAAGTGTGTGTGTAAGAGTGTGTGTGTGTGTGTGTGAGTGAGTGTGGGAGTGTGTGTGAGTGAGTGTGTGCGTGAGTGTGTGTGTGACTGTTTGTGTGTGTGTGACTGTTTGTGTCTGTGTGACTGTGTGTGTGTGACTCTGTGTGTGTGAGTATGTTTATGTGTGTGTGGTGCGTGTGTGAGTGTATGTGAGAGGGTGTATGACTGTGTATGTGTGTGAGTGAGTTTGTGTGTGTGTGAGTAAGTGTGTGTGAGTGGTGCATGTGTAAGTGTGAGTGTGTGTGAGAGTGTGTGTGAGAGTGTGTGTGAGAGTGTGTATGACTGTGTGTGTAAGTGTGTGTGTGAGCAAGTGTGTGTGAGTAAGTGTGTGTGTGTTTGTGTGTGTGTGTGAGTGAGTGTGTATGTGTAAGTGACTGTCTATAAGTGACTGTGTGTAAGTGACTGTGTGTGTGTGACTGTGTGTGTGTGACTGTGTGTGTGTGACTGTGTGTGTGTGACTGTGTGTGTGTGTGTGTGAGTGTGTGTGTGTGACTTTGTGTGTGTGTGTGTGTGAGAGAGTGTATGTGAGTGTGTGTGTGACTGTGTGTGTGTGAGAGTGTGTGTTTGTGTGACTGTGTGTGTGTGTGTGTGTGTGTGTGAGACTGTGTGTGAGACTGTGTGTGTGACTGTGTGTGTGACTGTGTGTGAGAGTGTGACTGTGTGTGACTGAGTGTGTGTGTGACTGAGTGTGTGTGTGACTGTGTGTGTGTGTGTGTGTGTGAGTGTTAGTGTGAGTGAGTGTGTGTTTGTTTGTGAGTGTGTGTTTGTGTGTGTGAGTGTGTGTTTGTTTGTGTGTGTGAGTGTGTGTTTGTGTGTGTGAGTGTGTGTTTGTTTGTGTGTGTTTGTTTGTGTGTGTTTGTTTGTGTGTGTTTGTTTGTGTGTGTGAGTGAGTGTGTGTGAGTGAGTGTGTGTGCATGAGCGTGTGTGTGTTTGTGTGTGTATGAGCTTGTGTGTGTATGAGTGTGTGTATGATCGTGTGTGTGTATGAGTATGTGTATGAGTGTGAGTGTGTGTGTGTGCGTGTGTGTGTGTTTGAGTATGTGTGTGAGTGTGTGTGTGAGTGTGTGTGTGTGAGTGTGTGTGTGTGAGTGTGTGTGGGTGTGTGTGTGAGTGTGTGTGTGAATGTGTGTGTGTGAGTGTGTGTGTGTGAGTGTGTGTGTGTGAGTGTGTGTGAGTGTGTGTGTGTGAGTGTGTGTGGGTGTGTGTGTGAGTGTGTGTGTGAGTGTGTGTGTGTGTGAGTATATGTGTGTGTGAGTATTTGTGTGTGTGAGTGTGTGTGATAAGTGTGTGTGAGTTTGTGAGTGAGTATGTGTGTGTGTAGTAAGTGTATGTTAGTGTGTGTGAGTGTGGGCTTGTGTGTGTTAGTGTGTGTGTGTGTGTAATAAGTGTGTGTTTGTGTGTGTGATTGTGTGTGTGTATGAGTGTGTGTGTACGGGTGTGTGTGTAAGAGTGTGTGTGTGAGTGTGTGTGTAAGAGTGTGTGTGTGAGAGTGTGTGTGTGTGAGTGAGTGAGTTTGTGTGTGTGTGAGTAAGTGTGTGGTGCATGTGTAAGTGTGAGTGTGTGTGAGAGTGTGTGTGAGAGTGTGTGTGAGAGTGTGTATGACTGTGTGTGTGAGTAAGTGTGTGTGCGAGTAAGTGTGTGTGTGAGTAAGTGTGTGTGTGTTTGTGTGTGTGTGTGAGTGAGTGTGTATGTGTAAGTGACTGTGTATAAGTGACTGTGTGTAAGTGACTGTGTGTGTGTGACTGTGTGTGTGTGTGTGACTGTGTGTGTGTGACTGTGTGTGTGTGACAGTGTGTGTGTGTGTGTGTGTGTGTGTGTGTGAGTGTGTGTGTGTGTATGACTGTGTATGTGTGTGAGTGAGTTTGTGTGTGTGTGAGTAAGTGTGTGTGAGTGGTGCATGTGTAAGTGTGAGTGTGTGTGAGAGTGTGTGTGAGAGTGTGTGTGAGAGTGTGTATGACTGTGTGTGTAAGTGTGTGTGTGAGCAAGTGTGTGTGAGTAAGTGTGTGTGTGTTTGTGTGTGTGTGTGAGTGAGTGTGTATGTGTAAGTGACTGTCTATAAGTGACTGTGTGTAAGTGACTGTGTGTGTGTGACTGTGTGTGTGTGACTGTGTGTGTGTGTGTGTGTGAGTGTGTGTGTGTGTGACTGTGTGTGTGTGAGTGTGTGAGAGTGTATGTGAGTGTGTGTGTGACTGTGTGTGTGTGAGTGTGTGTTTGTGTGACTGTGTGTGTGTGTGTGTGTGTGAGACTGTGTGTG
Source organism: Cetorhinus maximus (assembly GCF_964194155.1). Classification (NCBI taxonomy): domain Eukaryota; kingdom Metazoa; phylum Chordata; class Chondrichthyes; order Lamniformes; family Cetorhinidae; genus Cetorhinus; species Cetorhinus maximus. The sequence continues at coordinate 2,236,128 of NC_135898.1, read as the reverse complement.
AGACTGTGTGTGAGACTGTGTGTGTGACTGTGTGTGTGACTGTGTGTGAGAGTGTGACTGTGTGTGACTGAGTGTGTGTGTGACTGAGTGTGTGTGTGACTGTGTGTGTGTGTGTGTGTGTGAGTGTTAGTGTGAGTGAGTGTGTGTTTGTTTGTGAGTGTTTGTTTGTTTGTGTGTGTGAGTGTGTGTTTGTTTGTGTGTGTGAGTGTGTGTTTGTGTGTGTGAGTGTGTGTTTGTTTGTGTGTGTTTGTTTGTGTGTGTTTGTGTGTGTTTGTTTGTGTGTGTTTGTTTGTGTGTGTGAGTGAGTGTGTGTGAGTGAGTGTGTGTGCATGAGCGTGTGTGTGTTTGTGTGTGTATGAGCTTGTGTGTGTATGAGTGTGTGTATGATCGTGTGTGTGTATGAGTATGTGTATGAGTGTGAGTGTGTGTGTGTGCGTGTGTGTGTGTGTGTGTGTGTGTTTGAGTATGTGTGTGAGTGTGTGTGTGAGTGTGTGTGTGTGAGTGTGTGTGTGTGAGTGTGTGTGGGTGTGTGTGTGAGTGTGTGTGTGAATGTGTGTGTGTGAGTGTGTGTGTGTGAGTGTGTGTGTGTGAGTGTGTGTGTGTGAGTGTGTGTGAGTGTGTGTGTGAGTGTGTGTGTGTGTGTGTGTGAGTGTGTGTGTGTGAGTGTGTGTGGGTGTGTGTGTGAGTGTGTGTGTGAATGTGTGTGTGTGAGTGTGTGTGTGAGTGTGTGTGTGTGAGTGTGTGTGGGTGTGTGTGTGAGTGTGTGTGTGAGTGTGTGTGTGTGTGTGTGTGTGAGCATGTGTGTGTGTGAGTGTGTGTGAGAAGTGTGTGTGAGTTTGTGAGTGAGTATGTGTGTGTGTAGTAAGTGTATGTTAGTGTGTGTGAGTGTGGGCTTGTGTGTGTTAGTGTGTGTGTGTGTGTAATAAGTGTGTGTTTGTGTGTGTGTTTGTGTGTGTGTATGAGTGTGTGTGTACGGGTGTGTGTGTAAGAGTGTGTGTGAGAGTGTGTGTGAGAGTGTGTGTGAGAGTGTGTATGACTGTGTGTGTGAGTAAGTGTGTGTGTGAGTAAGTGTGTGTGTGAGTAAGTGTGTGTGTCTTTGTGTGTGTGTGTGAGTGAGTGTGTAAGTGTAAGTGACTGTGTATAAGTGACTGTGTGTAAGTGACTGTGTGTGTGTGACTGTGTGTGTGTGACAGTGTGTGTGTGTGTGTGTGTGTGTGTGTGAGTGTGTGTGTGTGTGTGTGTGTGACTGTGTGTGTGTGTGTGTGTGAGTGTGTGAGAGTGTATGTGAGTGTGTGTGTGACTGTGTGTGTGTGAGAGTGTGTGTTTGTGTGACTGTGTGTCTGTGAGACTGTGTGTGAGACTGTGTGTGTGACTGTGTGTGTGACTGTGTGTGAGAGTGTGACTGTGTGTGACTGAGTGTGTGTGTGACTGAGTGTGTGTGTGACTGTGTGTGTGTGTGTGTGTGTGTGAGTGTTAGTGTGAGTGAGTGTGTGTTTGTTTGTGAGTGTTTGTTTGTTTGTGTGTGTGAGTGTGTGTTTGTTTGTGTGTGTGAGTGTGTGTTTGTGTGTGTGAGTGTGTGTTTGTTTGTGTGTGTTTGTTTGTGTGTGTTTGTTTGTGTGTGTGAGTGTGTGTGCATGAGCGTGTGTGTGTTTGTGTGTGTATGAGCTTGTGTGTGTATGATCGTGTGTGTGTATGAGTATGTGTATGAGTGTGAGTGTGAGTGTGTGTGTGTGCGTGTGTGTGTGTGTGTGTGTGTGTGCTTGAGTATGTGTGTGAGTGTGTGTGTGAGTGTGTGTGTGTGAGTGTGTGTGAGTGTGTGTGTGTGAGTGTGTGTGGGTGTGTGTGTGAGTGTGTGAGTGTGTGAGTGTGTGTGTGAGTGTGTGTGTGTGAGTGTGTGTGTGTGAGTGTGTGTGGGTGTGTGTGTGAGTGTGTGTGTGAGTGTGTGTGTGTGTGTGTGTGAGTATGTGTGTGTGTGAGTATATGTGTGTGAGAGCATGTGTGTGTGTGAGTGTGTGTGATAAGTGTGTGTGAGTGTGTGTGTTGTGAGTGAGTATGTGTGTGTGTAGTAAGTGTATGTTAGTGTGTGTGAGTGTGGGCTTGTGTGTGTTAGTGTGTGTGTGTGTGTAATAAGTGTGTGTTTGTGTGTGTGTTTGTGTGTGTGTATGAGTGTGTGTGTACGGGTGTGTGTGTAAGAGTGTGTGTGTGAGTGTGTGTGTAAGAGTGTGTGTGTGAGAGTGTGTGTGTGTGAGTGAGTGAGTTTGTGTGTGTCTGAGTAAGTGTGTGGTGCATGTGTAAGTGTGAGTGTGTGTGAGAGTGTGTGTGAGAGTGTGTGTGAGAGTGTGTGTGAGAGTGTGTGTGTGAGAGTGTGTGTGAGAGTGTGTGTGAAAGTGTGTGTGAGTGAGTGTGTGTGTGTCTGTTTGTGTGTGTGTGTCTGTTTGTGTGTGTGTGACTGTGTGTGTGTGACTGTTTGTGTGTGTGTGTCTTTGTGTGTGTGACTCTGTGTGTGTGAGTGTGTTTATGTGTGTGTGTGGTGCGTGTGTGAGTGTGAGTGTGTGTGAGAGTGTATGTGAGAGGGTGTATGACTGTGTGTGTGTGTGTGTGTGTGTGTGAGTGAGTTTGTGTGTGTGTGAGTAAGTGTGTGGTGCATGTGTAAGTGTGAGTGTGTGTGAGAGTGTGTGTGAGAGTGTGTGAGTGTGTGTGAGAGTGTGTGTGAGTGTGTGTGTGAGTGTCTGTGTGTGAGTGTGTGTGTGAGTGTGTGTGTGAGTGTGTGTGTAAGTGTGTGTGAGTGTGTGTGAGTATGTGTGTGTGTGAGTATGTGTGTTTGTGAGTGATTATGTGTGTGTGTAATAAGTGTATGTTAGTGTGTGCTTGTGTGTGTTAGTGTGTGTATGTGTAATAAGTGTGTGTTTGTGTGTGTGTTTGTGTGTGTGTGTAATAAGTGTGTGTGAGTGTGTGTGTATGAGTGTGTGTGTATGAGTGTGTGTGTTTGAGTGTGTGTGTTTGAGTGTGTGTG
>NC_135898.1:2220615-2228115 GCF_964194155.1 Cetorhinus maximus | reverse complement strand
TGTGTGTGTTTGTTTGTGTGTGTTTGTTTGCGTGTGTTTGTTTGTGTGTGTTTGTTTGTGTGTGTGAGTGAGTGTGTGTGAGTGAGTGTGTGTGGGTGAGTGTGCTTGTGCATGAGCGTGTGTGTGTTTGTGTGTGTATGAGCTTGTGTGTGTATGAGTGTGTGTATGATCGTGTGTGTTTATGAGTATGTGTATGAGTGTGTGTGTGTGTGTGTGTGTGTGCGTGTGTGTGAGTGTGTGTGTGTGTTTGAGTGTGTGAGTGTGTGTGAGTGTGTGTGTGAGTGTGTGTGTGTGAGTCTGTGTGTGTGTGAGTGTGTGTGAGTGTGTGTGTGTGAGTGTGTGAGTGTGTTTGTTTGTGTGTGTGAGTGTGTGTTTGTGTGTGTGAGTGTGTGTGTGAGTGAGTGATTGTGGGAGTGAGTGTGGGAGTGAGTGTGGGAGTGTGAGTGTGTGTGTGTTTGTGTGTGTGTGAGTATGTGTGTGAGTGTGTGTTTCTTTGTGAGTGTGTGTTTGTTTGTGTGTGTGTGTGTGAGTGTGTGTGTGTAAGTGTGTGTGTGAGTGTGTGTTTGTGTGTGTGAGTGTGTGTTTGTGTGTGTGAGTGTGCGTTTGTTTGTGTGTGTTTGTTTGTGTGTGTTTGTTTGTGTGTGTGAGTGTGTGTGAGTGAGTGTGTGTGGGTGAGTGTGTTTGTGCATGAGCGTGTGTGTGTTTGTGTGTGTATGAGCTTGTGTGTGTATGAGTATGTGTGTGAGTGTGTGTGTGTGTGTGTGTGAGTGTGTGTGTGAGTGTGTGTGTGTGAGTGTGTGTGGGTGTGTGTGTGAGTGTGTGTGTGTGTGTCTGTGTGTGAGTATGTGTGTGTGAGTATGTGTGTGTGAGTATGTGTGATAACTGTGTGTGTGTTTGTGAGTGATTATGTGTGTGTGTAATAAGTGTATGTTAGTGTGTGTGAGTGTGTGCTTGTGTGTGTTAGTGTGTATGTGTGTAATAAGTGTGTGTTTGTGTGTGTGTTTGTGTGTGTGTTTGTGTGTGTGTTAGTGTGTGTGAGTGTGTGCTTGTGTGTGTTAGTGTGTGTGTGTGTAATAAGTGTGTGTTTGTGTGTGTGTTTGTGTGTGTGTTTGTGTGTGTGTTAGTGTGTGTGTATGAGTGTGTGTATGAGTGTGTGAATGAGTGTGTGTGTGTGTGTGTAAGAGTGTGTGTGTTTGAGTGAGTGTGAGTGAGTGTGTGTGTGAGTGAGTGTGTGTGTGTCAGTGAGTGTGGGAGTGAGTGTGGGAGTGAGTGAGTGATTGTGGGAGTGAGTGTGGGAGTAAGTGTGGGAGTGAGTGTGGGAGTGAGTGTGGGAGTGAGTGTGGGAGTGAGTGTGAGTGAGTGTGTGTGTGTGTGAGTGTGTGTGTGTGAGTGTGTGTGGGTGTGTGTGTGAGTGTGTGTGTGAGTATGTGTGTGTGTGTGTGTGTGAGTATGTGTGTGTGTGAGTATATGTGTGTGTGAGCATGTGTGTGTGTGAGTGTGTGTGATAAGTGTGTGTGAGTTTGTGAGTGAGTATGTGTGTGTGTAGTAAGTGTATGTTAGTGTGTGTGAGTGTGGGCTTGTGTGTGTTAGTGTGTGTGTGTGTGTAATAAGTGTGTGTTTGTGTGTGTGTATGAGTGTGTGTGTACGGGTGTGTGTGTAAGAGTGTGTGTGTGAGTGTGTGAATGAGTGTGTGTGTGTGTGTGTAAGAGTGTGTGTGTTTGAGTGAGTGTGAGTGAGTGTGTGTGTGAGTGAGTGTGTGTGTGTCAGTGAGTGTGGGAGTGAGTGTGGGAGTGAGTGAGTGATTGTGGGAGTGAGTGTGGGAGTGAGTGTGGGAGTGAGTGTGGGAGTGAGTGTGGGAGTGAGTGTGGGAGTGAGTGTGAGTGAGTGTGTGTGTGTGTGAGTGTGTGTGTGTGAGTGTGTGTGGGTGTGTGTGTGAGTGTGTGTGTGAGTATGTGTGTGTGTGTGTGTGAGTATGTGTGTGTGTGAGTATATGTGTGTGTGAGCATGTGTGTGTGTGAGTGTGTGTGATAAGTGTGTGTGAGTTTGTGAGTGAGTATGTGTGTGTGTAGTAAGTGTATGTTAGTGTGTGTGAGTGTGGGCTTGTGTGTGTTAGTGTGTGTGTGTGTGTAATAAGTGTGTGTTTGTGTGTGTGTTTGTGTGTGTGTATGAGTGTGTGTGTACGGGTGTGTGTGTAAGAGTGTGTGTGTGAGTGTGTGTGTGAGTGTGTGTGTAAGAGTGTGTGTGTGAGAGTGTGTGTGTGTGAGTGAGTGAGTTTGTGTGTGTGTGAGTAAGTGTGTGGTGCATGTGTAAGTGTGAGTGTGTGTGAGAGTGTGTGTGAGAGTGTGTATGACTGTGTGTGTGAGTAAGTGTGTGTGTGAGTAAGTGTGTGTGTGAGTAAGTGTGTGTGTGTTTGTGTGTGTGTGTGAGTGAGTGTGTATGTGTAAGTGACTGTGTATAAGTGACTGTGTGTAAGTGACTGTGTGTGTGTGACTGTGTGTGTGTGTGACTGTGTGTGTGTGACTGTGTGTGTGTGACTGTGTGTGTGTGTGTGTGTGTGAGTGTGTGTGTGTGTGTGACTGTGTGTGTGTGTGTGTGTGTGAGTGTGTGGGAGTGTTTGTGAGTGTGTGTGTGACTGTGTGTGTGTGAGAGTGTGTGTTTGTGTGACTGTGTGTGTGAGACTGTGTGTGAGACTGTGTGTGTGACTGTGTGTGTGACTGTGTGTGAGAGTGTGACTGTGTGTGACTGAGTGTGTGTGTGACTGAGTGTGTGTGTGACTGTGTGTGTGTGTGTGTGTGTGAGTGTTAGTGTGAGTGAGTGTGTGTTTGTTTGTGAGTGTTTGTTTGTTTGTTTGTGTGTGTGAGTGTGTGTTTGTTTGTGTGTGTGAGTGTGTGTTTGTGTGTGTGAGTGTGTGTTTGTTTGTGTGTGTTTGTTTGTGTGTGTTTGTGTGTGTGAGTGTGTGTGCATGAGCGTGTGTGTGTTTGTGTGTGTATGACCTTGTGTGTGTATGAGTGTGTGTATGATCGTGTGTGTGTATGAGTATGTGTATGAGTGTGAGTGTGTGTGTGCGTGCGTGTGTGTGTGTGTGTTTGAGTATGTGTGTGAGTGTGTGTGTGAGTGTGTGTGTGTGAGTGTGTGTGAGTGTGTGTGTGTGAGTGTGTGTGGGTGTGTGTGTGAGTGTGTGAGTGTGTGTGTGAGTGTGTGTGTGTGAGTGTGTGTGTGTGAGTGTGTGTGGGTGTGTGTGTGAGTGTGTGTGTGAGTGTGTGTGTGTGTGTGTGAGTATGTGTGTGTGTGAGTATATGTGTGTGTGAGCATGTGTGTGTGTGAGTGTGTGTGATAAGTGTGTGTGAGTGTGTGTGTTTGTGAGTGAGTATGTGTGTGTGTAGTAAGTGTATGTTAGTGTGTGTGAGTGTGGGCTTGTGTGTGTTAGTGTGTGTGTGTGTGTAATAAGTGTGTGTTTGTGTGTGTGTTTGTGTGTGTGTATGAGTGTGTGTGTACGGGTGTGTGTGTAAGAGTGTGTGTGTGAGTGTGTGTGTAAGAGTGTGTGTGTGAGAGTGTGTGTGTGTGAGTGAGTGAGTTTGTGTGTGTGTGAGTAAGTGTGTGGTGCATGTGTAAGTGTGAGTGTGTGTGAGAGTGTGTGTGAGAGTGTGTGTGAGAGTGTGTGTGAGAGTGTGTGTGTGAGAGTGTGTGTGAGAGTGTGTGTGAGAGTGTGTGTGAGTGAGTGTGTGTGTGTCTGTTTGTGTGTGTGTGTCTGTTTGTGTGTGTGTGACTGTGTGTGTGACTGTTTGTGTGTGTGTGTCTTTGTGTGTGTGACTCTGTGTGTGTGAGTGTGTTTATGTGTGTGTGTGGTGCGTGTGTGAGTGTGAGTGTGTGTGAGAGTGTATGTGAGAGGGTGTATGACTGTGTGTGTGTGTGTGTGTGTGAGTGAGTTTGTGTGTGTGTGAGTAAGTGTGTGGTGCATGTGTAAGTGTGAGTGTGTGTGAGAGTGTGTGTGAGAGTGTGTGAGTGTGTGTGAGAGTGTGTGTGAGTGTGTGTGTGAGTGTCTGTGTGTGAGTGTGTGTGTGAGTGTGTGTGTGAGTGTGTGTGAGTGTGTGTGAGTATGTGTGTGTGTGAGTATGTGTGATAACTGTGTGTGTGTTTGTGAGTGATTATGTGTGTGTGTAATAAGTGTATGTTAGTGTGTGCTTGTGTGTGTTAGTGTGTGTATGTGTAATAAGTGTGTGTTTGTGTGTGTGTTTGTGTGTGTGTGTAATAAGTGTGTGTGAGTGTGTGTGTATGAGTGTGTGTGTATGAGTGTGTGTGTTTGAGTGTGTGTGTTTGAGTGTGTGTGTGTGTGAGTGAGTGTGTGTGAGTGAGTGTGAGTGTGTGTGAGTGAGTGAGTGAGTGTGTATTTGTTTGTGAGTGTGTGTTTGTGTGTGAGTGAGTGTGTGTGAGTGAGTGTGTGTGAGTGAGTGTGTGTGTGTGTGAGTATGTGTATGAGTGTGTGTGAGTGTGTGTTTGTGTGTGTGAGTGTGTGTGTGAGTGAGTGAGTGTGGGAGTGAGTGTGGGAGTGAGTGTGGGAGTGAGTGTGGGAGTGTGAGTGTGTGTGTGTTTGTGTGTGTGTGAGCATGTGTGTGAGTGTGTGTTTCTTTGTGAGTGTGTGTTTGTTTGTGTGTGTGTGTGTGAGTGTGTGTGTGTAAGTGTGTGTGTGAGTGTGTGTTTGTGTGTGTGAGTGTGTGTTTGTGTGTGTGAGTGTGCGTTTGTTTGTGTGTGTTTGTTTGTGTGTGTTTGTTTGTGTGTGTGAGTGTGTGTGAGTGAGTGTGTGTGGGTGAGTGTGTTTGTGCATGAGCGTGTGTGTGTTTGTGTGTGTATGAGCTTGTGTGTGTATGAGTATGTGTGTGAGTGTGTGTGTGTGTGTGTGTGTGAGTGTGTGTGTGAGTGTGTGTGTGTGTGAGTGTGTGTGGGTGTGTGTGTGAGTGTGTGTGTGTGTGTCTGTGTGTGAGTATGTGTGTGTGAGTATGTGTGATAACTGTGTGTGTGTTTGTGAGTGATTATGTGTGTGTGTAATAAGTGTATGTTAGTGTGTGTGAGTGTGTGCTTGTGTGTGTTAGTGTGTGTGTGTGTAATAAGTGTGTGTTTGTGTGTGTGTTTGTGTGTGTGTTTGTGTGTGTGTTAGTGTGTGTGAGTGTGTGCTTGTGTGTGTTAGTGTGTGTGTGTAATAAGTGTGTGTTTGTGTGTGTGTTTGTGTGTGTGTTTGTGTGTGTGTTAGTGTGTGTGTATGAGTGTGTGTATGAGTGTGTGAATGAGTGTGTGTGTGTGTGTGTAAGAGTGTGTGTGTTTGAGTGAGTGTGAGTGAGTGTGTGTGTGAGTGAGTGTGTGTGTGTCAGTGAGTGTGGGAGTGAGTGTGGGAGTGAGTGAGTGATTGTGGGAGTGAGTGTGGGAGTAAGTGTGGGAGTGAGTGTGGGAGTGAGTGTGGGAGTGAGTGTGGGAGTGAGTGTGGGAGTGAGTGTGAGTGAGTGTGTGTGAGTGTGTGTGTGTGAGTGTGTGTGGGTGTGTGTGTGAGTGTGTGTGTGAGTATGTGTGTGTGTGTGTGTGTGAGTATGTGTGTGTGTGAGTATATGTGTGTGTGAGCATGTGTGTGTGTGAGTGTGTGTGATAAGTGTGTGTGAGTTTGTGAGTGAGTATGTGTGTGTGTAGTAAGTGTATGTTAGTGTGTGTGAGTGTGGGCTTGTGTGTGTTAGTGTGTGTGTGTGTGTAATAAGTGTGTGTTTGTGTGTGTGTTTGTGTGTGTGTATGAGTGTGTGTGTACGGGTGTGTGTGTAAGAGTGTGTGTGTGAGTGTGTGTGTGAGTGTGTGTGTAAGAGTGTGTGTGTGAGAGTGTGTGTGTGTGAGTGAGTGAGTTTGTGTGTGTGTGAGTAAGTGTGTGGTGCATGTGTAAGTGTGAGTGTGTGTGAGAGTGTGTGTGAGAGTGTGTGTGAGAGTGTGTATGACTGTGTGTGTGAGTAAGTGTGTGTGTGAGTAAGTGTGTGTGTGAGTAAGTGTGTGTGTGTTTGTGTGTGTGTGTGAGTGAGTGTGTATGTGTAAGTGACTGTGTATAAGTGACTGTGTGTAAGTGACTGTGTGTGTGTGACTGTGTGTGTGTGTGACTGTGTGTGTGTGACTGTGTGTGTGTGACTGTGTGTGTGTGTGTGTGTGTGTGTGTGTGTGTGTGAGTGTGTGTGTGTGTGTGACTGTGTGTGTGTGTGTGTGTGTGAGTGTGTGGGAGTGTATGTGAGTGTGTGTGTGACTGTGTGTGTGTGAGAGTGTGTGTTTGTGTGACTGTGTGTGTGAGACTGTGTGTGAGACTGTGTGTGTGACTGTGTGTGTGACTGTGTGTGAGAGTGTGACTGTGTGTGACTGAGTGTGTGTGTGACTGAGTGTGTGTGTGACTGTGTGTGTGTGTGTGTGTGTGAGTGTTAGTGTGAGTGAGTGTGTGTTTGTTTGTGAGTGTTTGTTTGTTTGTTTGTGTGTGTGAGTGTGTGTTTGTTTGTGTGTGTGAGTGTGTGTTTGTGTGTGTGAGTGTGTGTTTGTTTGTGTGTGTTTGTTTGTGTGTGTTTGTGTGTGTGAGTGTGTGTGCATGAGCGTGTGTGTGTTTGTGTGTGTATGACCTTGTGTGTGTATGAGTGTGTGTATGATCGTGTGTGTGTATGAGTATGTGTATGAGTGTGAGTGTGTGTGTGTGCGTGCGTGTGTGTGTGTGTGTTTGAGTATGTGTGTGAGTGTGTGTGTGAGTGTGTGTGTGTGAGTGTGTGTGAGTGTGTGTGTGTGAGTGTGTGTGAGTGTGTGAGTGTGTGTGTGAGTGTGTGTGTGTGAGTGTGTGTGTGTGTGTGTGTGGGTGTGTGTGTGAGTGTGTGTGTGAGTGTGTGTGTGTGTGTGAGTATGTGTGTGTGTGAGTATATGTGTGTGTGAGCATGTGTGTGTGTGAGTGTGTGTGATAAGTGTGTGTGAGTGTGTGTGTTTGTGAGTGAGTATGTGTGTGTGTAGTAAGTGTATGTTAGTGTGTGTGAGTGTGGGCTTGTGTGTGTTAGTGTGTGTGTGTGTGTAATAAGTGTGTGTTTGTGTGTGTGTTTGTGTGTGTGTATGAGTGTGTGTGTACGGGTGTGTGTGTAAGAGTGTGTGTGTGAGTGTGTGTGTAAGAGTGTGTGTGTGAGAGTGTGTGTGTGTGAGTGAGTGAGTTTGTGTGTGTGTGAGTAAGTGTGTGGTGCATGTGTAAGTGTGAGTGTGTGTGAGAGTGTGTGTGAGAGTGTGTGTGAGAGTGTGTGTGAGAGTGTGTGTGTGAGAGTGTGTGTGAGAGTGTGTGTGAGAGTGTGTGTGAGTGAGTGTGTGTGTGTCTGTTTGTGTGTGTGTGTCTGTTTGTGTGTGTGTGACTGTGTGTGTGTGACTGTTTGTGTGTGTGTGTCTTTGTGTGTGTGACTCTGTGTGTGTGAGTGTGTTTATGTGTGTGTGTGGTGCGTGTGTGAGTGTGAGTGTGTGTGAGAGTGTATG
>NC_135898.1:2210615-2215615 GCF_964194155.1 Cetorhinus maximus | reverse complement strand
TGTAAGTGTGTGTGAGTAAGTGTGTGTGTGAGTAAGTGTGTGTGTGTTTGTGTGTGTGTGTGAGTGAGTGTGTATGTGTAAGTGACTGTGTATGAGTGACTGTGTGTAAGTGACTGTGTGTGTGACTGTGTGTGTGTGAGTGTGTGAGTGTGTGAGAGTGTGTGTTTGTGTGACTGTGTGTGTGGTGTGTGTGTGTGTGTGTGTGTGTGAGACTGTGTGTGAGACTGTGTGTGTGACTGTGTGTGTAACTGTGACTGTGTGTGACTGAGTGTGTGTGTGACTGAGTGTGTGTGTGACTGTGTGTGTGTGTGTGTGTGTGTGTGTGAGTGTTAGTGTGTGTGAGTGTGTGTGTTAGTATGTGTGTGACTGTGTGTGTGATGGTGTGTGTGTGAACTTGTGTGTGAATGTGTGTGTGTGACTGTGAGTGTGAGTAAGTGTGTGTGTGAGTAAGTGTGTGTGTGGGAGTAAGTGTGTGTCTGTGAGTAAGTGTGTGTGTGTGAGTAAGTGTGTGTGTGTGTGTAAGTGTGTGTGTAAGTAAGTGTGTGTGTGATAAGTGTGTGTGTTTGTGTGTGTATGTGTGATAAGTGTGTGTATGAGTGTGTGTGTGTATGAGAGTGTGTGTATGAGTGTGTGTGTGAGAGTGTGTGTGTGGTAGTGTGTGATGAGTGTGTGTGTACGAGTGTGTATGTGAGTGTGTGTTTGTGAGTGTGTTTGTGCGTGTGTGGGTGCGTGAGTAAGTGTGTGTGTGTGAGTAAGTGTGTGTGTGAGTGTGTGTGAGTTAAGTGTGTGTGCATGAGTAAGTATGTGTGTGAGTTAAGTGTGTGTGTGATAAGTGTGTGAGTAAGTGTGTGTCTGTGAGTAAGTGTGTGTGTGTGTGTGATAAGTGTGTGTGTGATAAGTGTGTATGAGTAAGTGTGTGTGTGTGAGTAAGTGTGTGTGTGTGATATGTTTGTGTGTGTGTGTGTGATAAGTGTGTGTGAGTGTGTGTGTGAGTGTGAGTGTGTATGAGTGTGTATGAGTGTGTATGTGTGTGTATGTGTGTATGATTGTTTGTGTGTGTGATAAGTATGTGTGATGAGTGTGTGTGTGTGAGTGAGTGTGTGTGTGAGTGAGTGTGTGAGTGTGTGTGTGTGTGAGTGTGTGTGTAAGTGTGTGTGTGTGAGTACGTGTGTGTGTGAAAAGTGTGTGTGATAAGTGTGTGTGTGTCTGAGTGTGTGAGTGTGTGAGAAGTGTGCGTTAGTGTGTGATACATGTGTGTGAGTGTGCGCGAGTGTGTGTGTGATTCTGTGTGTGTATAAGTGTGTGTTAGTGTGTGATACATGTGTGTGTATGAGTGTGTGTGAGTGTGTGTTTTTATGCGTGTGTGAGTGAGTGTCTGTGTGAGTGTGTGTGTGAGTGTGTGTGAGTGTGAGTGTGAGTGTGTGTGAGTGTGTGTGTGAGAGTGTGTGTGTTTATAGGTCTGTGTTAGTGTGTGATACGTGTGTGTGTGAGTGTGTATGAGTGTGTGTGTGTGTGTGTGTGTGTGAGTGTGTGAGTGTGTGTGAGAGTGTGAGTGTGTGTGAGTGTGAGTGTGTGTGTGAGTGTGTGTGAGTGTGTGTGTGTGAGTGTGTCTGTGAGTATGTGTTTGAGTGTGTGTGTGAGTGTGTGTGAGTGTGTGAGTGTGTGTGTGATAAATATGTGTGATAAGTGTGTGTATGGGAGTGTGTGTATGAGAGTGTGTGTGTATGAGTGTGTGTTAGTGTGTGATAAGTGCGTGGGTGTATGAATGTGTGTATGAGTGTGTGTGAGTGTGTGTGTGAGTGTGTGTGTGAGTGTGTGTGTTTGTGTGTGTGTGCATGTGTGTGTGCATGTGTGAGTGTGCGTGTGAGTGTGTGTTTGTGTGTGTTTGTGCATGTATGTGAGTATGTGTGTGTGAGTAAATGTGTGTGAGTATGTGTGTATGTGTGTGAGTATGTGTGTGTGTCTGTGTGTGTGAGTAAGTATGTGTGAGTGTGTGTGTGTGTGACTGTGTGTGTGTGAGTAAGTGTGTGTGAGTAAGTGTATGTGTGTGTTTGTGTGTGTGTGTGTGTGTGTGTTTGTGTGTGTGAATAAGTGTGTGTGATAAGTGTGTGTGAGTGTGTGTTTGTGTGTGTTTGTGAGTATGTGTGTGTGAGTAAGTGTGTGTTAGTGTATGTGAGTGTGTGTTTGTGTGTGTGTCAGTGTGAATGAGTGTGTGTGAGTTAGTGTGCGTGTGAATGTCTGTTAGTGCGTGATGAGTGTGTGTGTATGTGAGTAAGTGTGTGTGATAAATGTGTGTGAGTGTGTGTTAGTGTTTATGTGAGTGTGTGTTTGTGTGTGTGTATGAGTGTCTGGGTGTATGTGTGTGTATAAGTGTGTGATGTGTGTGTGAGTGTGTGTGCGTGTGTGTGAGTGGGTGTGTGTGTCAGTGTGTGTATGAGTGTGTGTGTGTGTGTGTGTGTGTGAGTAAGTGTGTGAGTGTGTGTGACTGCGTCTGTGAGTGTGTGAGTAAGTGTGTGTGATAAGTGTGTGTGTATGAGAGCATGTGTGTATGGGAGTGTGTGTGTGTATGAGTGTGTGTTAGTGTGTGATAAGTGCGTGGGTGTATGAGTGTGTGTGTGTGTGAAAGTGGGATTTTGTGTGTGTGGGGTGTGTATGTGAGTGTGTGTATGTGTGAGTGTGTGTGTGAGTGTGTGTGTGAGTGTGTGTGTGTCTGTGTGTGTGTATTTGTGTGTGTGCGTGTGTGTGTGTACGCGTGTGAGTGTGTGTTTGTGTGTGTTTGTGTATGTATGTGAGTATGTGTGTGAGTAAGTGTGTGTGTGAGTAAATGTGTGTGAGTGTGTGTGTGACAGTGTGTGTGTATGAGTATGTGTGTTTGTGTGAGTGTGTGTTTGTGAGAGTGTGTGTTTGTGTGAGTGTGTGTTTGTGTGTGTGAGTAAGTGTCTGTGTGAGTAAGTGTGTGTGTGATAAGTGTGTGTTTGTGTGTTTGTGAGTATGTGTGTGAGTAAGTGTGTGTGAGTAAGTGTGTGTGAGTAAGTGTGTGTTAGTGTATGTGAGTGGGTGTTTGTGTGTGTGTTAGTGTGTGTGAGTGCGTGTGTGTATGAGTGTGTGTGTATGAGTGTGTGTGTGAGTGAGTGTGTGTGAATGTGTGTTATTGCGTGATGAGTGTGTGTATATGAGTAAGTGTGTGTGATAAATGTGTGTGAGTGTGTGTTAGTGTGTATGTGAGTGTGCGTTTGTGTGTGTGTATGAGTGTGTGTGTGATTGTTAGTGTATGATGTGTGTGTGAGTAAGTGTGTGTGTATGAAAGTGTGTGTATGAGAGTGTGTGAGTGTATGTGTATGAGTGTGTATGTATGAGTATGTATTAGTTTGTGATAAGTGTGTGTGTATGTGTGTGTGTATGAGTGTGTGTTAGTGTGTGATAAGTGTGTGTGTATGAGAGTGTGTGTATGAGAGTGTGTGTATGAGTGTGTCTCTGTATGAGTGTGTGTATGAGTGTGTGTTAGTGTGTGTATAAGTGTGTGTGTGAGTGTGAGTGTGTATGAGTGTGTATGAGTGTGTATGAGTGTGTATGTGTGTGTGAGTGAGTGTGTGTGTGAATGACTGTGTGAGTGTGTGTGTGAGTAAGTGTGTGTGTGAGTAAGTGTGTGTGTGAAAGTGTGTGTGTGTGATAACTGTGTGTGTGTTTGTGTGTGTGAGTGTGTGATAAGAGTGTGTATGAGAGTGTGTGTATGAGTGTGTGTATTTGTGTGTGTGTATAAGTGTGTGTTAGTGTGTGATAAGTGTGTGTCTATGAGTGTGTGTGTTTTTTTGTGTGTGGGGGTGCGTGTGTGAGTGTGAGTGTGTGTGTGAGTGTGAATGTGTGTGTGAGTGTGTGTAAGTGCGAGTGTGAGTGTGTGTGAGTGAGTGTGTGAATGTGTGTGAGTGTGTGTGTGTGAGTAAGTGTGTGTGATAACTGTGTGTGTATGAGAGTGTGTGTGTATGAAAGTGAGTATGTGCGAGTGTGTGTGAGTGTGTGTGGGTGTGTGTGAGTGTGTGAGTGTGTGTGTGAGTGTGTGTGTATTTGTGTGTGTGTTTGTGTGTGTGCGTGTGTGAGTGTGCGTGTGAGTGTGTGTTTGTGTGTGTTTGTGCATGTATGTGGGTATGTGTGTGTGAGTATGTGTGAGATAGTAAGTGTGTGATAGAAAGTGTGTGATAGTAAGTGTGTGATAGTAAGTGTGTGCGAGTGTGTGTGAGTAAGTGTCTGTGTGTGACTATGTGTGTGACTGTGTGTGTGTAAGTGTGTGTGAGTAAGTGTGTGTATGAGTGTGTGTATTTGTGTGTGTGTGAGTAAGTGTGTGTGAGTAAGTGTGTGTGAGTAAGTGTGTGTGTGAGTAAGTGTGTGAGTAAGTGTCTGTGTGAGTACGTGTGTGTGTGAGTAAGTGTGTGTGATAAGTGTGTGTGATAAGTGTGTGTGTGTGTGTGTGTGAGTAAGTGTGTGTGAGTAAGTGTGTGTGAGTAAGTGTGTGTGAGTGTGTGTGAGTAAGTGTGTGTAAGTAAGTGTGTGTTTGTGTGTGTTAGTGTGTGTGTTAGTGTGTATGAGTGTGTGTGTCAGTGAGTGTGTGTGTGAATGTGTGCTAGTGCGTGATGAGTGTGTGTACGTGAGTAAGTGTTTGTGATAAATGTGTGTGAGTGTGTGTTAGTGTGTATGTGAGTGTGTTTGTGTGTGTATGAGTGCGTGTGTATAAGTGTGTGATAAGTGTGTGTGTGAGTGTGTGTCTGAGTGTGTTTTTGTGTGTGTGGTGTGTGAGTGTGAGTGTATGTGTGAGTGTGTGTGTGAGAGTGTTTGTGAGTAAGTGTGTGTGTGAGTGTGTGTATTTGTGTGTGTGTGTTTGTGTGTGTGTGTGTGTGAGTGTGTGTTTGTGTGTGTGAGTAACTGTGTGTGAGTAAGAGTGTGTGTGAGTAAGTGTGTGTGTGATAAGTGTTTGTTTGTGCATGTATGTGAGTATGTGTGTGTTTTTG
>NC_135898.1:2080615-2205615 GCF_964194155.1 Cetorhinus maximus | reverse complement strand
GTGTGTGTGTATTTGTGTGTGTGTGTGTGTTTGTGTGTGTATGTTTGTGTGAGTAAGTGTGTGTGAGTAAGTGTGTGTGAGTAAGTGTGTGTGTGAGTAAGTGTGTGTGAATATGTGTGTGTGAGTAAGTGTGCGTGAGTAAATGTGTGTGTGTGTATTTGTGTGTGTGTGTGTTTGTGTGTGTATGTTTGTGTGAGTAAGTGTGTGTGAGTAAGTGTGTGTGAGTAAGTGTGTGTGAGTAAGTGTGTGTGAGTAAGTGTGTGTGTGAGTAAGTGTGTGTGAGTAAGTGTGTGTGAGTAAGTGTGTGTTTGTGTGTGTTAGTGTGTGTGAGTGTGTGTTTCTGTGTGTGTTAGTGTGTATGAGTGTGTGTGTCAGTGAGTATGTGTGTGTGAATGTGTGTTAGTGCGTGATGAGTGTATGTGTATGTAAGTGTGTGTGTGATAAATGTGTGTGAGTGTGTGTTAGTGCATATGTGAGTGTGTGTTTGTGTGTGTGTATGAGTGTGTGTGTATAAGTGTGTGTTAGTGTGTGATAAGTATGTCTGTGAGTGTGTTTTTGTGTGTGCGGTGTGTGAGTGTGAGTGTATGTGTGATTGTGTGTGCGTGTGTGTTTTTGTGTGTGTGGTGTGTGAGTGTGAGTGTATGTGTGAGTGTGTGTGTGAGTGTGTGTGTGTGTGTTTGTGAGTAAGTGTGAGTGTGAGTGTGCGTGTGAGTGTGTGTGAGTGTGTGTGTGAGAGTGTGTGTGTGTGTGTGTGTAAGTGTGTGTTAAGTGTGTGTGTATGAGAATGAGTGTGTGTTTGAGAGTGAGAGTGTGTATTAGTGTGTGATAAGTGTGTGGGTGTATGAGTGTGTGTGAGTGTATTTTTGTGTGTGAGTGTGTGTGTGTGAGTGAGTGTGTGTGTGTGTATGTGTGTGTGTGTGTGTGTATTTGTGTGTGTTTTTGTTTGTGTGTGAGTGTGAGTGTGTGTTTGTGTGTGTTTGTGCATGTTTGTGAGTATGTGTGTGTGAGTATGTGTGTGTGAGTATGTTTGTGGGCGTAAGTGTGTGAAAGTAAGTGTGTGTGAGTAAGTGTGTGTCAGTAAGTGTGTGTGTGAGTGTGTGTGTGACTGTGTGTGTGTGAGTAAGTGCGTGAGTAAGTGTGTCTGTGAGTGTGTGTGTGTGATAAGTGTGTGTGATAAGTGTGTGTGAGTGTGTGTTTGTGTGTGTGTGAGTATGTGTGTGTGAGTATGTGTGTGAGAGTAAGTGTGTGAGTGTGTGTTTGTGTGTGTTAGTGTGTGTGTGTGTTTGTGTGTGTGTTAGTGTGTATGAGTGTGTGTGTCAGTGTGTGACTGTATGTGTGTGTGTGAGTAAGTGTGTGTATGAGCAAGTGTGTGTGTGATAAGTGTGTGTGATAAGTGTGTGTGATAAGTGTGTGTGAGTGTGTGTTAGTGTGTATGTGAGTGTGTGTTTGTTTGTGTATGAGTTTGTGTGTTTATGAGTGTGTGTATGAGTATGTGTGTGACTGTGAGTGTATGATAAGTGTGTGTGAGTAAGTGTGTGTGTGTGTGATAAGTGTGTGTGTGTGTGTTAGTATGTGTGAGTGTGTGTTTTTGTGTGTGTTAGTGTGTGAGTGTGTGTGTATGAGTGTGTGTGTATGAGTGAGTGAGTGTGTATTAGTGTGTGAAAAGTGTGTGTGTATGAGTGTGTGTATGAGTGTGTGTATGTGTGAGTGAGTGCGTGTGAGTGAGTGTGTGTGAGTGAGTGTGTGTGTTAGTGTGTGTGAATGAGTGTGTGTGAGTGTATGTTTTTGAATGTGTGTGAGTGTGTGTGTATGAGTGTGTGTTAGTGTGAGATAAGTGTGTGTGCATGAGTGTGTGTGTGTGAGTGTGTTTTTGTGTGTGGGGGGTGCGTGTGTGAGTGTGACTGTGTATGTGAGTGTGTGTGTAAGTGTGAGTGTGAGTGTGTGTGTGAGTGTGTGTGTGAGTATGTAAGTATGAGTGTGAGTGTGCATGTGTGTGTGAGTGTGTGAGTGTGTCTGTGAGTGTGTGTGTGAGTGTGTGTGCGTAAGTGTGTGTATATGAGAGTGTGTGTGTATGAGAGTTAGTGTGTGTATGAGTGTGTGTTAGTGTGTGATACGTGTGTGGGTGTATGAGTGTGTGTGAGTTTGTTTTTGTGTGTGAGTGTGTGTATGTGTGAGCGTGTGTGTGAGTGTGTGTGAGTGTGTGTGAGTGTGCTTGTATTTGTGTGTGTGTGTGAGTGTGCGTGTGAGTGTGTGTTTGTGTGTGTTTGTGCATGTATGTGAGTATGTGTGTGTGAGTATGTGTGTGTGAGTATGTGTGTGTGAGTAAGTGTGTGTGAGTAAGTGTGTGTGAGTAAGTGTGTGTGAGTAAGTGTGTGAGTTAGTGTGTGTGTGAGTGTGTGTGTGAGTAAGTGTGTGTGAGTAAGTGTGTGTATGAGTGTGCGTGTATTTGTGTGTGTGTGTTTGTGTGAGTGTATGTTTGTGTGTGTGAGTAAGTGTGTGTGAGTAAGTGTGTAAGTGTGTTTGTGAGTAAGTGTGTGTGATAAGTGTGTGTGAGCAAGTGTGTGAGTAAGTGTGTGTGAGCAAGTGTGTGAGTAAGTGTGTGTGAGCAAGTGTGTGAGTAAGTGTGTGTGAGTAAGTGTGTGTGAGTAAGTGTGTGTTTGTGTGTGTTTGTGTGTGTGTTAGTGTGTATGTGTGTGTGTGTCAGTGAGTGTGTGTGTGAATGTGTGTTAGTGCGTGATGAGTGTGTGTGATAAATGTGTGTGAGTGTGTGTTAGTGTGTATGTGAGTGTGTGTTTGTGTGTGAGTGCGTGTAAGAGCGTGTGTGTGTATAAGTATGTGTTAGTGTGTGATAAGTGTGTGTGAGAGTGTGTGTGTGTCTGAGTGTGTTTTTGTGTGTGAGGTGTGTAAGTGTGAGTATATGTGTGAGAGTGTTTGTGAGTAAGTGTGTGTGTGAGTGTGTGTATTTGTGTGTGTGTGTGAGTGTGTGTTTGTGTGTGTGAGTAACTGTGTGTGAGTAATTGTGTGTTTAAGTGTGTGTGTGTGTGATAAGAGTGTGTGATAAGTGTGTGTGATAAGTGTGTGTTTGTGCATGTATGTGAGTGTGTGTGTGAGTGTGAGTGTGTGTGTGAGAGTGTGATTGTGAGTGTGATTGTGAGTGTGATTGTGAGAGTGTGTGTGAGAGTGTGTGAGAGTGTGTGTGAGTGTGTATGTGAGTGTGTGTGTGAGTGTGAGTGTGTGTGTGTGTGTGTGTGTGTCTGTGAGTGTGTGTGTGAGTGTGTGTGTGTGAGAGTAAGTGTGTGTATGTGAGTGAGTGTGTGTATGAGTGTGTGTTAGTGTGTGATAAGTGTGTGGGTGTATGAGTGTGTGTGAGTGTGTTTTTGTGTGTGAGTGTGTATATGTGTGAGTGAATGTGTGTGTGAGTGTGTGTGTGTGTATTTGTGTGTGTGTTTGTTTGTGTGTGTGTGCATGTGTGAGTGTGTGTTTGTGCATGTATGTGAGTATGTGTGTGTGAGTATGTGTGTGTGAGTATATGTGTGTGAGTAAGTGTGTGTGAGTAAGTGTGTGTCAGTAAATGTGTGTCAGTAAGTGTGTGTGTGTGTGTGTAACTGTGAGTGTGACTGTGTGTGTGAGTAAGTGTGTGTATGAGTGTGCGTGTATTTGTGTGTGTGTGTTTGTGTGAGTGTATGTTTGTGTGTAAGTGTGTGTGTCAGTAAGTGTGTGTGTGAGTAAGTGCGTGAGTAAGTGTGTCTGTGAGTAAGTGTGTGTGATAAGCATGTGTGAGTGTGTGTTTGTGTGTGTGAGTATATGTGTGTGAGTATGTGTGTGTGTGAGTATGTGTGTGTGTGAGTAAGTGTGTGTTTGTGTGTGTCAGTGAGTGTGTGTGTTTATGTGAGTGTATGTTTGTGTGTGTGAGTAAGTGTGTGTGTGAGTAAGTGTGTGTGTGAGTAAGTGTGTGTGTGAGTAAGTGTGTGTGAGTAAGTGTGTGTGAGTAAGTGTGTGTGAGTAAGTGTGTGTGATAAGTGTGTGTGATAAGTGTGTGAGATAAGTGTGTGTTTGTGTGTGTGAGTATGTGTGTGTGAGTAAGTGTGTGTGAGTAAGCGTGTGTTTGTGTGTGTTAGTGTGTATGAGTGTGTGTGTCAGTGAGTGTGTGTGTGTGAATGTGTGTTAGTGCATGATGAGTGTGTGTGTATGTGAGTAAGTGTGTGTGATAAATGTGTGTGAGTGTGTGTTAGTGTGCATGTGAGTGTGTGTTTGTGTGTATGAGTGAGTGTGTGTATGAGTGTGTGTGTATATGTGTGTGTTAGTGTGTGATAAGTTTGTGTGTGTCTGAGTGTGTTTTTGTGTGTGTGCTGTGTGAGTCTGAGTGTGAGTGTATGTGTGAGTGTGTGAGTGTGTTTTTGTGTGTGTGTGAGTGTATGTGTGAGTGTGTGTGTGAGAGTGTTTGTGAGTGTGTGTGAGTGTGTGTATTTGTGTGTGTGTGTTTGTGTGTGTGAGTGTGTGTTTGTGTGTGTGAGTAACTGTGTGTGAGTAAGTGTGTGTGTGTGTGAGTAAGTGTGTGCGTGTGAGTAAGTGTGTGTGTGTGATAAGTGTGTGTGATAAGTGTGTGTGATAAGTGTGTGTTTGTGCATGTATGTGAGTATGTGTGTGTTTTTGTGTGGGGGGGGTGCGTGTGTGAGTGTGAATGTGTGTGTGAGTGTGTGTGTGAGTGTGTGTGTGAGTGTGAGTGTGTGTGAGTGTGTGTGAGAGTGTGTGTGTGTGTGTGTGTGTGAGTGTGTGTGAGTGTGTGTGAGTGTGTGTGAGAGAGTGTGGGTGTGAGTGTGTGTGTGTGACTTTGTCTGTGTGACTGTGTGTGTGTAAGTGTGTGTGAGTAAGTGTGTGTGTATGAGTGTGTGTGTATGAGTGTGTGTGTATTTGTGTGTGTGTGTTTGTGTGAGTGTATGTTTGTGTCTGTGAGTAAGTGTGTGTGTGAGTGTGTCTGTGAGTAAGTGTGTGTGATAGGAGTGTGTGAGTGTGTGTGTATTTGTGTGTGTGTGTTTGTGTGAGTGTATGTTCGTGTGTGTGAGTAAGTGTGTGAGTAAGTGTATCTGTGAGTAAGTGTGTGTGATAAGTGTGTGTGATAAGTGTGTGCGAGTGTGTGTTTGTGTGTGTTTGTGAGTATGTGTGTGTGAGTATGTGTGTGTGAGTAAGTGTGTGTGAGTAAGTGTGTGTTTGTGTGTTAGTGTGTGAGTGTGTGTTTGTGTGTGTGTTAGTGTGTATGAGTGTGTGTGTCAGTGAGTGTGTGTGTGAATGTGTGTTAGTGCGTGATGAGTGTGTGTGTATGTGAGTAAGTGTGTGTGTGATAAATGTGTGTGAGTGTGTGTTAGTGTGTATGTGAGTGTGTGTTTGTGTGTGTGTATGAGTCTGTGTGTGTGTATATGAGTGTGTGTGTATAAGTGTGTGTTAGTGTGTGATAAGTGTGGGTGTGAGTGTGTGTGTGTGTCTGAGTGTATTTTTGTGTGTGTGGTGTGTGAGTGTGAGTGTATGTGTGAGTGTGTGTGTGTGAGTGTGTTTTTGTGTGTGTGGTGTGTGAGTGTGAGTGTGTGTGTGAGTGTGTGTGTGAGTGTTTGTGAGTAAGTGTGTGTGTGAGTGTGTGTATTTGTGTGTGTGTTTGTGTGTGTGTGTGTTTGTGTGTATGAGTAACTGTGTGTGAGTAAGTGTGTGTGTGAATAAGTGTTTGTGTGTGATAAGTGTGTGTGATAAGTGTGTGTGATAAGTGTGTGTTTGTGCGTGTATGTAAGTATGTGTGTGTAAGTGTGTGTGTGTGTGAGTAAGTGTGTGTTTGAGTAAGTGTGTGAATAAGTGTGTGTGTGAGTAAGTGTGTGTGAGTGTGTGTGACAGTGTGTGTATGAGTGTGTGTGAGTGTGTTTGTGTGAGTGTGTGTTTGTGTGAGTGTGTGTTTGTGTGTGTGAGTGTGAGTGTGAGTGTGAGAGTGTGAGAGTGTGAGAGTGTGAGAGTGTGAGAGTGTGAGAGTGTGAGAGTGTGTGAATGTGTGTTAGTGCGTGATGAGTGTGTGTGTATGTGAGTAAGTGTGTGTGTGATAAATGTATGTGAGTGTGTGTGTGAGTGTGTGAGTGTGTGTGTCCGTGAGTGTGTGTGTATGAGTAAGTGTGTGTGATAAGTATGTGTGTATGAGAGTGTGTGTGTATGAGAGTGAGTGTGTATGAGTGTGTGGGTGTATGAGTGTGTGTGAATGTGTTTGTGTATGTGAGTATGTGTCTGTGAGTATGTGTCTGTGAGTAAGTGTGTGTGAGTAAGTGTGTGTTTGTGTGTGTTAGTGTGTGTGAGTGTGTTTGAGTGTGTGTTAGTGTGCATGAGTGTGCATGTCAGTGAGTGTGTGTGTGGATGTGTGCTAGTGCGTGATGAGTGTGTGTGTGTATATGAGTGTGTGTGTGTGATAAATGTGTGTGAGTGTGTGTTAGTGTGTATGTGAGTGTGTGTTTGTGTGTGTGTATGAGCGTGTGTGTGTATGAGTGTGTGTGTGTATAAGTCTGTGTTAGTGTGTATTAAGTGTGTGTGAGTGTATATGTGTCTGTGTGTGTTTGTGCATGTATGTGTGTATGTGTGTGTGAGTATGTGTGTGTGAGTATGTGTGTGTAAGTGTGTGATAGTAAGTGTGTGTGAGCAAGTGTGTGTGAGTAAGTGTGTGTGAGTGTGTGTGTGACACTGTGTGTGACTGTGTGTGTGAGTAAGTGTGTGTGAGTAAGTGTGTGTGAGTAAATGTGTGTGTGTATTTGTGTGTGTGTGTTTGTGTGAGTGTATGTTTGTGTGTGTGAGTAAGTGTGTGTGAGTAAGTGTGTGAGTAAGTGTGTGTGAGTAAGTGTGTGTGATAAGTGTGTGTGAGTGTGTGAGTATGTGTGTGTGAGTATGTGTGTGTGAGTAAGTGTGTGTGAGTAAATGTGTGTGTGTGTATTTGTGTGTGTGTGTGTGTTTGTGTGTGTATGTTTGTGTGAGTAAGTGTGTGTGAGTAAGTGTGTGTGTGAGTAAGTGTGTGTGATAAGTGTGTGTGAGTGTGTGAGTATGTGTGTGTGAGTATGTGTGTGTGAG
This sequence comes from Cetorhinus maximus, assembly GCF_964194155.1. Lineage (NCBI taxonomy): Eukaryota > Metazoa > Chordata > Chondrichthyes > Lamniformes > Cetorhinidae > Cetorhinus > Cetorhinus maximus. The sequence continues at coordinate 2,198,532 of NC_135898.1, read as the reverse complement.
TAAGTGTGTGTGAGTAAATGTGTGTGTGTGTATTTGTGTGTGTGTGTGTGTTTGTGTGTGTATGTTTGTGTGAGTAAGTGTGTGTGAGTAAGTATGTGTGAGTAAGTGTGTGTGAGTAAATGTGTGTGTGTGTGTATTTGTGTGTGTGTGTTTGTGTGAGTGTATGTTTGTGTGAGTAAGTGTGTGTGAGTAAGTGTGTGAGTAAGTGTGTGTGAGTAAGTGTATGTGTGAGTAAGTGTGAGTAAGTGTGTGTGAGTGTGTGAGTAAGTGTGTGTGAGTAAGTGTGTGTTTGTGTGTGTTAGTGTGTGTGAGTGTGTGTTTCTGTGTGTGTTAGTGTGTATGAGTGTGTGTGTCAGTGAGTGTGTGTGTGTGAATGTGTGTTAGTGCGTGATGAGTGTATGTGTATGTAAGTGTGTGTGTGATAAATGTGTGTGAGTGTGTGTGAGAGTGTTTGTGAGTGAGTGTGAGTGTGAGTGTGAGCGTGAGTGTGTGTGTGAGTGTGTGTGTGAGTGTGTGTGTGCGTGTGTGTGAGCGTGTGTGTGAGTGTGTGTGTGTGAGTGTGTGTGTGTGTGAGTAAGTGTGTGTTAAGTGTGTGTGTATGAGAATGAGTGTGTGTTTGAGAGTGAGAGTGTGTATTAGTGTGTGATAAGTGTGTGGGTGTATGAGTGTGTGTGAGTGTATTTTTGTGTGAGAGTGTGTGTATGTGTGTGTGTGTGTGTGTGTATTTGTGTCTGTGTTTGTTTGTGTGTGTGCGTGTGTGAGTGTGAGTGTGTGTTTGTGTGTGTTTGTGCATGTTTGTGAGTATGTGTGTGTGAGTATGTTTGTGGGAGTAAGTGTGTGAAAGTAAGTGTGTGTGAGTAAGTGTGTGTCAGTAAGTGTGTGTGTGTGAGTGTGTGTGTGACTGTGTGTGTGAGTAAGTGCGTGAGTAAGTGTGTCTGTGAGTGTGTGTGTGTGATAAGTGTGTGTGATAAGTGTGTGTTTGTGTGTGTGTGAGTATGTGTGTGTGAGTATGTGTGTGAGAGTAAGTGTGTGAGTGTATGTTTGTGTGTGTTAGTGTGTGTGTGTTTGTGTGTGTGTTAGTGTGTATGAGTGTGTGTGTCAGTGTGTGAGTGTATGTGTGTGTGTGAGTAAATGTGTGTATGAGCAAGTGTGTGTGTGATAAGTGTGTGTGATAAGTGTGTGTGATAAGTGTGTGTGAGTGTGTGTTAGTGTGTATGTGAGTGTGCGTTTGTTTGTGTATGAGTTTGTGTGTTTATGAGTGTGTGTGTATGAGTATGTGTGTGACTGTTAGTGTATGATAAGTGTGTGTGAGTAAGTGTGTGTGTGTGATAAGTGTGTGTGTGTGTGTTAGTATGTGTGAGTGTGTGTTTTTGTGTGTGTTAGTGTGTGAGTGTGTGTGTATGAGTGTGTGTGTATGAGTGAGTGAGTGTGTATTAGTGTGTGAAAAGTGTGTGTGTGTGAGTGTGTGTATGAGTGAGTGTGTGTGTGTGTGTGAGTGTGTGTGTGAGTGTGTGTGTGAGTGTGTGTGTGTGTGTGTGAGTGTGTGTGTGTATTTGTGTGTGTGTTTGTGTGTGTGCGTGTGTGAGTGTGCGTGTGAGTGTGTGTTTGTGTGTGTTTGTGCATGTATGTGAGTATGCGTGTGAGGATGTGTGTGTGAGAATGTGTGTGAGTAAGTGTGTGATAGTAAGTGTGTATAAGTGTGTGTCAGTAAGTGTGTGTGAGTGTGTGTGTGACTGTGTGTGTGTGTTTGTGTGAGTGTATGTTTGTGTGTGTGAGTAAGTGTGTGTGTGAGTAAGTGTGTGTGAGTAAGTGCGTGTGTGAGTAAGTGCGTGAGTAAGTGTGTCTGTGAGTAAGTGTGTGTGATAAGTGTGTGTGATAAGTGTGTGTGATAAGTATGTGTGAGTGTGTGTTTGTGTGTGTGAGTATGTGTGTGAGTATGTGTGTGTGAGTAAGTGTGTGTTTGTGTGTGTTAGTGTGTGTGTTTATGTGTGTGTTAGTGTGTATGAGTGTGTGTGTCAGTGAGTGTGTGTTTGTGTGAGTGTATGTTTGTGTGTGTGAGTAAGTGTGTGTGTAAGTGTGTGAGTAAGTGTGTGTGAGTAAGTGTGTGTGATAAGTGTGTGTGATAAGTGTGTGTGAGTGTGTGTTTGTGTATGTGAGTATGTGTGTGTATGTGTCTGTGAGTAAGTGTGTGTGAGTAAGTGTGTTTGTGTGTGTTAGTGTGTGTGAGTGTGTTTGTGTGTGTGTTAGTGTGCATGAGTGTGCGTGTCAGTGAGTGTGTGTGTGGATGTGTGCTAGTGCGTGATGAGTGTGTGTGTGTATATGAGTGTGTGTGTGTGATAAATGTGTGTGAGTGTGTGTTAGTGTATATGTGAGTGTGTGTTTGTGTGTGTGTATGAGTGTGTGTGTGTATGAGTATGTGTGTGTATAAGTCTGTGTTAGTGTGTATTAAGTGTGTGTGTGAGTGTATGTGTGTCTGAGTGTGTGTTTGTGTGTGTTTGTGCATGTCTGTGAGTATGTGTGTGTGAGTATGTGTGTGTGAGTAAGTGTGTGATAGTAAGTGTGTGTGAGCAAATGTGTGTGAGTAAGTGTGTGTGAGTGTGTGTGTGACTGTGTGTGTGACTGTGTGTGACTGCATGTGTGAGTAAGTGTGTGTGAGTAAGTGTGTGTGAGTAAATGTGTGTGTGTGTATTTGTGTGTGTGTGTTTGTGTGAGTGTATGTTTGTGTGTGTGAGTAAGTGTGTGAGTAAGTGTGTGAGTAAGTGTGTGAGTAAGTGTGTGTGAGTAAGTGTGTGTGTGAGTAAGTGTGTGTGATAAGTGTGTGTGAGTGTGTGAGTATGTGTGTGTGAGTATGTGTGTGTGAGTAAGTGTGTGTGAGTAAATGTGTGTGTGTATTTGTGTGTGTGTGTTTGTGTGTGTATGTTTGTGTGAGTAAGTGTGTGTGAGTAAGTGTGTGTGAGTAAGTGTGTGTGTGAGTAAGTGTGTGTGAATATGTGTGTGTGAGTAAGTGTGCGTGAGTAAATGTGTGTGTGTGTATTTGTGTGTGTGTGTGTTTGTGTGTGTATGTTTGTGTGAGTAAGTGTGTGTGAGTAAGTGTGTGTGAGTAAGTGTGTGTGAGTAAGTGTGTGTGTGAGTAAGTGTGTGTGAGTAAGTGTGTGTGAGTAAGTGTGTGTTTGTGTGTGTTAGTGTGTGTGAGTGTGTGTTTCTGTGTGTGTTAGTGTGTATGAGTGTGTGTGTCAGTGAGTGTGTGTGTGTGAATGTGTGTTAGTGCGTGATGAGTGTATGTGTATGTAAGTGTGTGTGTGATAAATGTGTGTGAGTGTGTGTTAGTGCATATGTGAGTGTGTGTTTGTGTGTGTGTATGAGTGTGTGTGTATAAGTGTGTGTTAGTGTGTGATAAGTATGTCTGTGAGTGTGTTTTTGTGTGTGCGGTGTGTGAGTGTGAGTGTATGTGTGATTGTGTGTGCGTGTGTGTTTTTGTGTGTGTGGTGTGTGAGTGTGAGTGTATGTGTGAGTGTGTGTGTGAGTGTGTGTGTGAGAGTGTTTGTGAGTAAGTGTGAGTGTGAGTGTGCGTGTGAGTGTGTGTGAGTGTGTGTGTGAGAGTGTGTGTGTGTGTGTGTGTGTGAGTAAGTGTGTGTTAAGTGTGTGTGTATGAGAATGAGTGTGTGTTTGAGAGTGAGAGTGTGTATTAGTGTGTGATAAGTGTGTGGGTGTATGAGTGTGTGTGAGTGTATTTTTGTGTGTGAGTGTGTGTATGTGTGAGTGTGTGTGTGTGAGTGAGTGTGTGTGTGTGTATGTGTGTGTGTGTGTGTGTATTTGTGTGTGTTTTTGTTTGTGTGTGAGTGTGAGTGTGTGTTTGTGTGTGTTTGTGCATGTTTGTGAGTATGTGTGTGTGAGTATGTGTGTGTGAGTATGTTTGTGGGCGTAAGTGTGTGAAAGTAAGTGTGTGTGAGTAAGTGTGTGTCAGTAAGTGTGTGTGTGAGTGTGTGTGTGACTGTGTGTGTGTGAGTAAGTGCGTGAGTAAGTGTGTCTGTGAGTGTGTGTGTGTGATAAGTGTGTGTGATAAGTGTGTGTGAGTGTGTGTTTGTGTGTGTGTGAGTATGTGTGTGTGAGTATGTGTGTGAGAGTAAGTGTGTGAGTGTGTGTTTGTGTGTGTTAGTGTGTGTGTGTGTTTGTGTGTGTGTTAGTGTGTATGAGTGTGTGTGTCAGTGTGTGACTGTATGTGTGTGTGTGAGTAAGTGTGTGTATGAGCAAGTGTGTGTGTGATAAGTGTGTGTGATAAGTGTGTGTGATAAGTGTGTGTGAGTGTGTGTTAGTGTGTATGTGAGTGTGTGTTTGTTTGTGTATGAGTTTGTGTGTTTATGAGTGTGTGTGTATGAGTATGTGTGTGACTGTGAGTGTATGATAAGTGTGTGTGAGTAAGTGTGTGTGTGTGTGATAAGTGTGTGTGTGTGTGTTAGTATGTGTGAGTGTGTGTTTTTGTGTGTGTTAGTGTGTGAGTGTGTGTGTATGAGTGTGTGTGTATGAGTGAGTGAGTGTGTATTAGTGTGTGAAAAGTGTGTGTGTATGAGTGTGTGTATGAGTGTGTGTATGTGTGAGTGAGTGCGTGTGAGTGAGTGTGTGTGAGTGAGTGTGTGTGCTAGTGTGTGTGAATGAGTGTGTGTGAGTGTATGTTTTTGAATGTGTGTGAGTGTGTGTGTATGAGTGTGTGTTAGTGTGAGATAAGTGTGTGTGCATGAGTGTGTGTGTGTGAGTGTGTTTTTGTGTGTGGGGGGTGCGTGTGTGAGTGTGACTGTGTATGTGAGTGTGTGTGTAAGTGTGAGTGTGAGTGTGTGTGTGAGTGTGTGTGTGAGTATGTAAGTATGAGTGTGAGTGTGCATGTGTGTGTGTCTGTGAGTGTGTGTGTGAGTGTGTGTGCGTAAGTGTGTGTATATGAGAGTGTGTGTGTATGAGAGTTAGTGTGTGTATGAGTGTGTGTTAGTGTGTGATACGTGTGTGGGTGTATGAGTGTGTGTGAGTTTGTTTTTGTGTGTGAGTGTGTGTATGTGTGAGCGTGTGTGTGAGTGTGTGTGAGTGTGTGTGAGTGTGCTTGTATTTGTGTGTGACTGTGTGAGTGTGCGTGTGAGTGTGTGTTTGTGTGTGTTTGTGCATGTATGTGAGTATGTGCGTGTGAGTATGTGTGTGTGAGTAAGTGTGTGTGAGTAAGTGTGTGTGAGTAAGTGTGTGTGAGTAAGTGTGTGAGTTAGTGTGTGTGTGAGTGTGTGTGTGACTGTGTGTGTGTGAGTAAGTGTGTGTATGAGTGTGCGTGTATTTGTGTGTGTGTGTTTGTGTGAGTGTATGTTTGTGTGTGTGAGTAAGTGTGTGTGAGTAAGTGTGTAAGTGTGTTTGTGAGTAAGTGTGTGTGATAAGTGTGTGTGAGTGTGTGAGTATGTGTGTGTGAGTAAGTGTGTGTGAGTAAGTGTGTGTGAGCAAGTGTGTGAGTAAGTGTGTGTGAGTAAGTGTGTGTGAGTAAGTGTGTGTTTGTGTGTGTTTGTGTGTGTGTTAGTGTGTATGTGTGTGTGTGTCAGTGAGTGTGTGTGTGAATGTGTGTTAGTGCGTGATGAGTGTGTGTGATAAATGTGTGTGAGTGTGTGTTAGTGTGTATGTGAGTGTGTGTTTGTGTGTGAGTGCGTGTAAGAGCGTGTGTGTGTATAAGTATGTGTTAGTGTGTGATAAGTGTGTGTGAGAGTGTGTGTGTGTCTGAGTGTGTTTTTGTGTGTGAGGTGTGTAAGTGTGAGTATATGTGTGAGAGTGTTTGTGAGTAAGTGTATGTGTGAGTGTGTGTATTTGTGTGTGTGTGTGAGTGTGTGTTTGTGTGTGTGAGTAACTGTGTGTGAGTAATTGTGTGTTTAAGTGTGTGTGTGTGTGTGATAAGAGTGTGTGATAAGTGTGTGTGATAAGTGTGTGTTTGTGCATGTATGTGAGTGTGTGTGTGAGTGTGAGTGTGTGTGTGAGAGTGTGATTGTGAGTGTGATTGTGAGTGTGATTGTGAGTGTGTGTGAGAGTGTGTGTGAGAGTGTGTGAGAGTGTGTGTGAGTGTGTATGTGAGTGTGTGTGTGAGTGTGAGTGTGTGTGTGTGTGTGTGTGTGTGTGTGTGTGAGTGTGTCTGTGAGTGTGTGTGTGAGTGTGTGTGTGTGAGAGTAAGTGTGTGTATGTGAGTGAGTGTGTGTATGAGTGTGTGTTAGTGTGTGATAAGTGTGTGGGTGTATGAGTGTGTGTGAGTGTGTTTTTGTGTGTGAGTGTGTATATGTGTGAGTGAATGTGTGTGTGAGTGTGTGTGTGTGTATTTGTGTGTGTGTTTGTTTGTGTGTGTGTGCATGTGTGAGTGTGTGTTTGTGCATGTATGTGAGTATGTGTGTGTGAGTATGTGTGTGTGAGTAAGTGTGTGTGAGTAAGTGTGTGTCAGTAAGTGTGTGTCAGTAAGTGTGTGTGTGTGTGTGTAACTGTGAGTGTGACTGTGTGTGTGAGTAAGTGTGTGTATGAGTGTGTGTGTATTTGTGTGTGTGTGTTTGTGTGAGTGTATGTTTGTGTGTAAGTGTGTGTGTCAGTAAGTGTGTGTGTGAGTAAGTGCGTGAGTAAGTGTGTCTGTGAGTAAGTGTGTGTGATAAGCATGTGTGAGTGTGTGTTTGTGTGTGTGAGTATATGTGTGTGAGTATGTGTGTGTGTGAGTATGTGTGTGTGTGAGTAAGTGTGTGTTTGTGTGTGTCAGTGAGTGTGTGTGTTTATGTGAGTGTATGTTTGTGTGTGTGAGTAAGTGTGTGTGTGAGTAAGTGTGTGTGTGAGTAAGTGTGTGTGAGTAAGTGTGTGTGATAAGTGTGTGTGATAAGTGTGTGTGATAAGTGTGTGTGATAAGTGTGTGAGTATGTGTGTGTGAGTATGTGTGTGTGAGTAAGTGTGTGTGAGTAAGCATGTGTTTGTGTGTGTTAGTGTGTATGAGTGTGTGTGTCAGTGAGTGTGTGTGTGTGAATGTGTGTTAGTGCATGATGAGTGTGTGTGTATGTGAGTAAGTGTGTGTGATAAATGTGTGTGAGTGTGTGTTAGTGTGTATGTGAGTGTGTGTTTGTGTGTATGAGTGAGTGTGTGTATGAGTGTGTGTGTATATGTGTGTGTTAGTGTGTGATAAGTTTGTGTGTGTCTGAGTGTGTTTTTGTGTGTGTGCTGTGTGAGTCTGAGTGTGAGTGTATGTGTGAGTGTGTGAGTGTGTTTTTGTGTGTGTGTGAGTGTATGTGTGAGTGTGTGTGTGAGAGTGTTTGTGAGTGTGTGTGAGTGTGTGTATTTGTGTGTGTGTGTTTGTGTGTGTGAATGTGTGTTTGTGTGTGTGAGTAACTGTGTGTGAGTAAGTGTGTGTGTGTGAGTAAGTGTGTGCGTGTGAGTAAGTGTGTGTGTGTGATAAGTGTGTGTGATAAGTGTGTGTGATAAGTGTGTGTTTGTGCATGTATGTGAGTATGTGTGTGTTTTTGTGTGGGGGGGTGCGTGTGTGAGTGTGAGTGTGTGTGTGAGTGTGTGTGTGAGTGTGTGTGTGAGTGTGAGTGTGTGTGAGTGTGTGTGAGAGTGTGTGTGTGTGTGTGTGTGAGTGTGTGTGAGTGTGTGTGAGTGTGTGTGAGTGTGTGTGAGAGAGTGTGGGTGTGAGTGTGTGTGTGTGACTTTGTCTGTGTGACTGTGTGTGTGTAAGTGTGTGTGAGTAAGTGTGTGTGTATGAGTGTGTGTGTATGAGTGTGTGTGTATTTGTGTGTGTGTGTTTGTGTGAGTGTATGTTTGTGTCTGTGAGTAAGTGTGTGTGTGAGTGTGTCTGTGAGTAAGTGTGTGTGATAGGAGTGTGTGAGTGTGTGTGTATTTGTGTGTGTGTGTTTGTGTGAGTGTATGTTCGTGTGTGTGAGTAAGTGTGTGAGTAAGTGTATCTGTGAGTAAGTGTGTGTGATAAGTGTGTGTGATAAGTGTGTGTGAGTGTGTGTTTGTGTGTGTTTGTGAGTATGTGTGTGTGAGTATGTGTGTGTGAGTAAGTGTGTGTGAGTAAGTGTGTGTTTGTGTGTTAGTGTGTGAGTGTGTGTTTGTGTGTGTGTTAGTGTGTATGAGTGTGTGTGTCAGTGAGTGTGTGTGTGAATGTGTGTTAGTGCGTGATGAGTGTGTGTGTATGTGAGTAAGTGTGTATGATAAATGTGTGTGAGTGTGTGTTAGTGTGTATGTGAGTGTGTGTTTGTGTGTGTGTATGAGTCTGTGTGTGTATATGAGTGTGTGTGTATAAGTGTGTGTTAGTGTGTGATAAGTGTGGGTGTGAGTGTGTGTGTGTGTCTGAGTGTATTTTTGTGTGTGTGGTGTGTGAGTGTGAGTGTATGTGTGAGTGTGTGTGTGTGTGTGTTTTTGTGTGTGTGGTGTGTGAGTGTGAGTGTGTGTGTGAGTGTGTGTGTGAGTGTTTGTGAGTAAGTGTGTGTGTGAGTGTGTGTATTTGTGTGTGTGTTTGTGTGTGTGTGTGTTTGTGTGTATGAGTAACTGTGTGTGAGTAAGTGTGTGTGTGAATAAGTGTTTGTGTGTGATAAGTGTGTGTGATAAGTGTGTGTGATAAGTGTGTGTTTGTGCGTGTATGTAAGTATGTGTGTGTAAGTGTGTGTGTGTGTGAGTAAGTGTGTGTGTGAGTAAGTGTGTGAGTAAGTGTGTGTGTGAGTAAGTGTGTGTGAGTGTGTGTGACAGTGTGTGTATGAGTGTGTGTGAGTGTGTTTGTGTGAGTGTGTGTTTGTGTGAGTGTGTGTTTGTGTGTGTGAGTGTGAGTGTGAGTGTGAGAGTGTGAGAGTGTGAGAGTGTGAGAGTGTGAGAGTGTGTGAATGTGTGTTAGTGCGTGATGAGTGTGTGTGTATGTGAGTAAGTGTGTGTGTGATAAATGTATGTGAGTGTGTGTGTGAGTGTGTGAGTGTGTGTGTCCGTGAGTGTGTGTGTATGAGTAAGTGTGTGTGATAAGTATGTGTGTATGAGAGTGTGTGTGTATGAGAGTGAGTGTGTATGAGTGTGTGGGTGTATGAGTGTGTGTGAATGTGTGTGTGTGAGTGAGTGTGTGTGCGACTGAGTGGGTGAGTGTGTGTGTGTGAGTAAGTGTGTGTGTGAGTAAGTGTGTGTGTGAGTAAGTGTGTGTAAGAGTAAGTGTGTGTGTGTGATAAGTGTGTGTGTGTTTGTGTGTGTGAGTGTGTGATAAGTGTGTGTACAAGAGTGTGTGTGTATGAGATTGTGTGTGTATGAGAGTGTGTGTGTGTATGAGTGTGTGTATGTGTGTGTGTATAAGTGTGTGTTAGTGTGTGTATGAGTGTGTGTGTATGAGTGTGTGTGTGAGTGTGTGTGTGTGTGTGTGTGTGAGTATGAGTGTGTGTGAGTGTGTGTGCGAGTGTGTGTGCGAGTGTGTGTGTGAGTGTGTGTGTGTGTGAGTATGTGTGTGAGTGTGTGTGTGAGTGTGTGTGTGAGTGTGTGTGTGAGTAAGTGTGTGTGATAAGTGTGTGTTTGTATGAGATTGTGTGTGTGTATGAGTGTGTGTTAGTGTGTGATAAGTGTGTGGGTGTATGAGTGTGTGTGTGTGAGTGTGTGTGGGTGTGTTTTTGTGTGTGTGGGGTGCATTAGTGAGTGTATGTATGAGTGTGTGTGTGTGAGTGTGTGTGTGAGTGTGTGTGAGTGTGTGTGTGTGTGTTTGTGAGTGTGTGTGAGTGTGTGTGTGAGTGTGTGTGTGTGTGTGTGTGATTGTGTGTGTGTGTGTATGAGTGTGTGTGTATGAGTGTGTGTGCATGAGTGTGTGTGTATGAGCGTGTGTGTATGAGTGTGTGTGTGTATGAGTGTGTGTGTGTGTGTGAGTCTGTGTTAGTGTGTGATAAGTGTGTGTGTATGAGTGTGTGTGTGTATGAGTGTGTGTGTGTGTGAGTCTGTGTTAGTGTGTAAGTGTGTGTGTGTGTGTGTGCCCCCACTCCCACCCGCACAAGGCCACATGGTAGACACTGATGAAAACAAGAGCTTGAGCAAACCTGTGCTTGTTGGCAGTTTCAGGCAGGCTAGATTAGCCGAAAATCCTCTCAAAATGGGCACTGCCTTTTAAAAAGTGGGCAAAGGGTCACCATGTCCCCAACCGTGCTTTGAATGAACCCCACCAGGCATCAGCCGCACGACCTCAGTTCCTCTCTCTAATCCAATACTTACTCCATTGATGTTACGAAGTAGATGAAGAGGGAACCAAAGATCAGAAAAAACACCATCATTATCTGTCAAAGAGACACAAGTCACTTCATGTGAACAAGGAGCGCTGTCAGCTGTTCTACTGCACCCATCTGTGTACGTCTTAGATTGAGATACAGATGGAGGGGCCACTGATGGGAGAGACTTGAGAGGATCTCCACATTTGTTCCTCTATCTGAGAACACAGTCCCACATCCCACTCACACCATCCCACATCCCACATGCCACTCACCCCATCCCACTCACCCCATCCCACATCACACATCCCACATCCCACATCCCACTCACCCCATCCCACTCACCCCACATCCCACTCACCCCATCCCACATCCCACTCACCCCATCCCACATCCCACATCCCACATCCCACTCACCCCATCCCACTCACCCCATCCCACATCCCACATCCCACTCAGCCCATCCCACTCACCCTATCCCACATCCCACATCCCACTCACCCCATCCCACTCACCCCATCCCACTCACCCCATCCCACATCCCACATCCCACTCACCCCATCCCACTCACCCCATCCCACATCCCACATCCCACTCACCCCATCCCACTCACCCCATCCCACATCCCACATCCCACTCACCCCATCCCACTCACCCCATCCCACATCCCACTCACCCTATCCCACTCACCCCATCCCACATCCCACATCCCACTCACCCCATCCCACTCACCCCATCCCACTCACCCCATCCCACATCCCACTCACCCCATCCCACATCCCACTCACCCAGACCCACATCCCACTCACCCCATCCCACATCCCACTTACCCAATCCCACATCCCACTCACCCCATCCCACATCCCACTTACCCAATCCCACATCCCACTCACCGCATCCCACTCACCCAGACCCACATCCCACTCACCCCATCCCACATCCCACTCACCCAGACCCACATCCCACTTACCCAGACCCACATCCCACTTAACCCATACCCCATGACACTCACCCCATCCCACATCCCACTCACCTCACCCCCCATTCTACTCACCTCATCCCATATCCTGCTTATCCCATTCCCCATCCCACTCACCCCATCCCACATCCCACTCACCCCATCCAGCATTCTATTCATCCAGACCCACATCCCACACACCCCATCCCATATCTCACTTAACCCATCCCACATCCCACTCTACATCTGCTCAACAACCCCTGAAGTGCAGTACCCAGCAATAATCAGCCACCCCTGTGGTGTTTAAGCAGAGCTTTATACTGTATAACTATATCATAACTTCTACCGCATTGTATTCTAGCTGCCTTGTGTTAAAGACCAACATTGTTTTAGCCTTTTTCATTCTGTTTTGTACCTGCTCACCAGCCTTTCCTGGTTTCTGTCCTAAGAGCCCCAAATCTCTCTGCTCCATCTGGGGCTGTCAGGAGCATTTTCTAATCTCCAAACAGCTGTTAGAGCTCTGGAGTGAATATAAATCAGAAATATAAAGGAACATGCAATAAAAGGGGAATGCAATAATCATTCAATCATCATGCAGACTGGACAAACCAAATTTGCATGGGTGGTTTGGAGGACAAGTTCAAGGATGCATTTCAGACAGCTTCCTCGGATAAGGTGTTCAGGAACAGGCTATTTTTGATCTAGCATTATGTAATGAAACAGGGTTAATTGGTAATGTTATCATAAAGGGTCATCTGAGGAATCATAATCATAATCATAATTGTGACAGAGTTTCATGTTGAGTTTGAGAGTGATGGAGTTAAGTCCAAAACACTAGAGTATTCAACTTAAACAAAACCAATATTATAGGTATGAGGCACGGATTGACAAAGAGAAATTGGGGAATGAGTTTAAAAGGTATGATGGTAGTTAAGTCGTGGCAAACATTTAAAGACACAATTCATAATTCTCAACAAATATATACTATTATTATTGTTGGTTATCCCTCGCTAGCGAGGATGATTGTCTTCCATGAGTCCGAAGATGACTGAGGAGACCGAATTGGGCTGCAGACCTTACAGCACGTAAGGCATTGTTGTAATGGGATATCTGGCCGTGTGTTACCAGCTCAGGTCATGGGATGCCTGGTCTTGTGTTACCAGTTCAGGTCATGGGATGCCTATCGTGTGTTACCAGTTCAGGTCATGGGATGCCTGGTCTTGTGTTACCAGTTCAGGTCATGGGATGCCTATCGTGTGTTACCAGTTCAGGTCATGGGAAGCCTATCATCTGTTACCAGTTCAGGTCATGGGATGCCTGGTCATGTGTTACCAGTTCAGTCATGGGATGCCTGGTAATGTGTTACCGGTTCAGGTCATGAGATGTCTAGTCATGTGTTACCAGTTCAGGTCATGGGATGCCTGGTAATGTGTTACCGGTTCAGGTCATGGGATGCCTGGTAATGTGTTACCGGTTCAGGTCATGGGATGCCTGGTAATGTGTTACCGGTTCAGGTCATGGGATGCCTGGTAATGTGTTACCGGTTCAGGTCATGGGATGCCTGGTAATGTGTTACCGGTTCAGGTCATGGGATGCCTGGTAATGTGTTACCGGTTCAGGTCATGAGATGTCTGGTCATGTGTTACCAGTTCAGTCATGGGATGCCTATCGTGTGTTTCCAGTTCAGGTCATGGGATGCTCTTTTTGCTACTTTTGCTTTTCCTCTTCATTTTGTCATCTTTGGGTCTCAACATGCTGGGATCCCTCCCACGGACACTGCCACCATCTGGTCCAATTCAAGGCAATGGCCTCCCAGGAGTTAATATCAATGTTGTATTTTTCACGTTGGCTTTCAGCACATCCTTGAAGCACTTCTTCTGTCCTCCTCTGGTGCGTCTCCCCTAACTGAGCTGAGAGAATAAGAACTGCTTTGATAGCGTGGTATCTGACATCCAAACCTGATGACCAACCCAGCAAAGCTGATGGTGAATGATCATCATGAAGTGTGGATGTCCTCTCAAATTTGTGACCATTCTTCAGCTGCTTCATGATGCTATGCTAGCGATGATCCAACAACATACAAGTATACATACGAGCATACAAATCAGAGCAGGAGTAGGCCATTCGGCCCCTTGAGCCTGCAATGGCTGATCTGATTCTGGCCTCAGCTCCACATTCCTGCCTACACCCGATAACCTTTCACCCCCTTGCTTATCAAGAATAAATCTACTGCTGCCTTAAAAATATTCAATGACCCAGCCTCCGCCACTCTCTGGGGAACCAGACAGGTCAGGTGACAGAAGTATGTGTAGGCGAACAGTTTGGGTCCAGTGACCACAATGTCATTAGTTTTAAGTTAATTATGGATAAGGATAGGTCTGGTCCTCGAGTTGAGATTCTAAATTGGAGAAAGGCCAATTTTGTGGAAATGAGAAAGGATCTAGGAAGAGTGGATTGAGATAAGTTGTTTTCTGGCAAGGATGTGTTCAGTAAGTGGAAGGCATTCAAAGGTGAAATTTTGAGAGTGCAGAGTTTGCATGTTCCTGTCAGGATTAAAGGCAAAGTTAACAGGCGTAGGGAACCTTGGTTTTCAAGGGATATTGGCGATCTGGTTAAGAAGAAGAGAGAGGTGTATAGCAGGTATAGGCAACAAGGAGCAAATGAGGTACTTGTAGAGTATAGAAAATGTAAGAAAATACTAAAAAAGGAAATCAGGAAGGCAAAAATAAGACATGAGGTTGCTTTGGCAGATAATGTGAAGGTAAACCCGAAGGGTTTCTACAAGTATATTAAGAGTAAAAGGATAGTAAGGGACACAATTGGTCCCCTTGAAGATCAGAGTGGTCGTCTATGTGTGGAGCCTCACGAGATGGGGGAGATCTTAAACAGTTTTTTTGTATCAGTATTTACTCAGGAAGCTGGCATAGTGTATAAGGAAGGAAGGGAAACAAGTAGTAGTTTCATGGAACATATAGAGATTAAAGAGGAGGAGGTGCTTGCTGCCTTACAGCGAATAAAGGTAGATAAATCCCCCGGGCCTGACATGATATTCCCTCGGACCTTGAGGGAGACTAGTGTAGAAATTGCAGGGGCCCTGGCAGAAATATTTAAAATGTCCTTAGCCACGGGTGAGGTGCCGGAGGATTGGAGGGTAGCTCATGTTGTTCCGTTGTTTAAAAAAGGCTCCAAAAGTAAACCAGGTAATTACAGGCCAGTGAGCCTGACGTCAGTAGTAGGTAAATTATTGGAAGGTGTTCTGTGTGATCGGATATATAATTATTTGGACAGCCAAGGGCTGATTAAGGATAGTCAGCATGGCTTTGTGCGTGGTAGGTCGTGTTTAACAAACCTTGTAGAGTTTTTCGAGGAGGTTACCAAGATGAAGGAAAGGCTGTGAATGTTGTCTACATGGACTTTAGTAAGACCTTTGACAAGGTCCCACATGGGAGGTTAGTTCAGAAGGTTCAGACACTTGGTATCCATGGAGAGGTTGTAAACTGGATTCGAAATTGGCTGTGTGGGAGAAGACAGAGAATGGTAGTGGATGATTGCTTCTCAGACTGGAGGTCTGTGACTAGTGGCGTGCCTCAGGGATCTGTGCTGGGACCATTGTTATTTGTTGTCTATATCAATGATCTGGATGATAATGTGGTAAATTGGATCAGCAAGTTTGCTGATGACACTAAGATTGGAGGCGTTGTGGACAGCGAGGAAGGCTTTCAAAGCTTGCAGAGGGATCTGGACCAACTGGAAAAACGGGCCAGAAAATGGCAGATGGAATTTAATGCGGAAAAGTGTGAGGTGTTACATTTTGAAAGGTCAAACCAAGGTAGGACATACACAGTAAATGGTAGGGCACTGAGGAGTGCGGAGGAACAAAGGGATCTGGGAGTTCAGATGCATAATTCCCTGAAATTGGCGTTACAGGTAGACAAGGTTGTAAAGAAAGCTTTTGGCATACTGGCCTTCATAAATCAAAGTATTGAGTATAGGAGTTGGGATGTTATGGTGAGGTTGTATAAGACATTGGTGAGGCCAACTTTGGAGTATTGTGTGCAGTTCTGGTCGCCTAACTACAGGAAGGATATCAGTAAGATTGAGAGAGTGCAGAGAAGATTTACTAGGATGTTGCCGGGTCTTAAGGAGTTGAGTTACAGGGAAAGATTAAACAGGTTAGGACTTTATTCCTTGGAGCTGGGAAGAATGAGGGGAGATTTGATAGAAGTTTACAAAATTGTGAGGGGTATAGACAGAGTAAATGCGAGTAGGCTCTTTCCACTTAGATTAGGAGAAATAAACACGAGAGGACATGGCTTTAGGGTGAAAGGGGAAAGGTTTAGGGGGAACATTAGGGGGAACTTCTTCACTCAGAGAGTGGTGAGAGTGTGGAACGAGCTACCATCTGACATGGTAAATGCGGGCTCACTCTTAAGTTTTAAGAGTAAATTGGATAGATACATGGATGGGAGAGGTCTGGAGGGTTATGGACTGGGCGCAGGTCAATGGGACTAGCAGAATAATATTTCGGCACAGACTAGAAGGGCCAAATGGTCTGTTTTCTGTGCTGTAGTGTTTTATGGTTCTAAGAGAGTTCCAAAGGCTAACACCTCCCCCCCACTTCAAGAGAAAAAATGTCTCCTGATCTCAGTCATGAATTGGAGACCCCCTTATTTTTAAACTATGTCCCCTAGTTCTAGTCTCAACCACAAAGGGGAAACATCCTTTCAGAATCCTTTTCCAGCCTCCTCCCCATCAGAGGCAAGCAGAGACAATCCTAAAGAGGGCTGCTCAGTCACAGTTACAGCTCCTGAAAAGCATCGCTCCCTTGCCTGAGTGCTAGACGACCATCTTGTAATGGCCACCTCTGTGCCAGATCATGACTAACAGCTTCCTGTCTGTAGAATCCTGCTCCTGTTGCCATTTATTGGTCGCTGAAGCACTGGAAGGTGTGCTCGGAAAGAAAGATGCCCGTGCGTGATATCCTTTAGTGTGGAAAAGCTGTTGCAGGCCAGCGTCCACATGTATCTTGACAGAGCGAAACCTTGATCCAATGACAAGGAAACCAGTACGATTGAAGGGTTCACTCTGCTGCAGCCATTGTCCAGCGGAACAGCCATTGAGATATACCAGATGACACGTCTTCCTCCACTCTTCCTGTTCTGCTGTTGAGGACTTGTTTGGCAGAGCCCTGTCTGCTGAGTATTTCTAGGGTCCCTGACAGGCCTTTAACAGTAACCAAAGCGACCCAGGACATAAGGAGCCCCACTGTACTTCACCCTGTTTCGAATGACCCTTTCTTACTCGTTGCCCAGGTTCGGTGGTGCAGGTGAGGAGGTGGACTCTGGAACCTCAACAAATACATATATTCCCTGAGAATCAACTAGCAAGGAATATAAAAAATAGATTTAAAGACTCCTAGAAGTATGCCTTTTGAAAATCCAAATGCACTACATCCACTGGTTCACTCTTACCAGCCTGCGAGTTGCAGACGTGATTTCCTTTTAAACCTGTGTTGATTTTATTAGCAAAGTAAAGGAAGTTAGTGAGACTAAAGCCAGCAAGCCACCTGAGCCTGACGGCCTACACCTGAGAGCTGTTAGCAGTGTCAGCAGAAAGGCATTGACTGATCTTTCAAAATTTGTGAGATTCAAAATCGTCCCTGTGAGTTGGAAGTTAGCAAACATAACACCACTATTCAAAAAAGGAGGGAGAGATAAACAGAGCACTGCAGGCCAGTCAGTCAAACATCAGGAGCAGCAGAAATACTAGAATCTATCATTAGGGATGCAATATCAGGAGTTTCTTCTCTCTTTTATTTTGGAACTGATTTTTGATAGCTAGTGGAATTTGACCACAGAGAGCATTGCACCCCAGCCTGATCTAATTCTCAAGCAGAAACCCATGGGTTTATATATTCTAGCCAGTTACTGGATATTCACCCGGGAGAGAGAGCTTCCCTGGTCACTGATCTGCTTCCTTGCCCAGGGTGTTGGAATCTGCTCCTTGCCTCCCACACTAGCTATGTTTCTACTCAACTCTTGTGCTCCTAAACATAGGTGTCTCTGGTGAAACTTTTCACTCTCGGTACTCACAAACCCTCGGCCAATCAGCGACTGAGCTGATATAATTCGCTGCGCCCATTCTTGGACTGCAAACATCATACGGTCAATCTTTGCCTTCGATGTTTCTGTGGTATTCAGATGTTGAATCTCCTAAAACACATTTAGCACCAACAGTTAGGTAAAGCAACACTCAAAATCATCAGCCTGCAAATGGCATTAACAACTGTTCTGGGTTTCAACACCCTGAGCCTCACTGGGACAGTCGTGTTGGTTTGGGAGCTACAGGCCATGTGCTGTGGGCTACACAAAGCCCCACAAGTGAGTGCCTCATCCCTAACTGCTGTTGGGATTTGGAAACATCCCAATAAGGGCTAGGGTTGCTAACTCTAGTTGGCCGTATTCCTGGAGGTAACTTCCATGATTTCCTTTTTCCAAGTGTCCCGTGAGCACACGCCCATGATTGATCACTCAACATCCCTTCTCATGGTCTCTTGGCAACCGATCAGAAAACGAAAAGACTCTTCATTACCTGATTGGATGATTCTTGGCTCTCAGTAAAACAGCCATTTTTCCCCAATGTCCAATACCTTTATAACAAAAATACAAGTCCTCAACCTTTTTACAACATGATTTCTCATGTGGCCCAATGATTTTTCTCCTGTGTTTTGCTGGGAGCAATGTGCTGGAGATGAGCCTTTAATTCCTGGAGACTACGGGGCAATCCTGGACAGCTGACAACTTGAGAGGAGGGGCATTGAGAAGGACTGGGGTGAAAGGTGACAGATGCTCTCCACTTGTCCTCTTGGAGTCTTGGACAACATCTTTCATTTAACAAACACCACCGGAACAGAAAGTCTGGGTAATTTATTTGCTTCACTGTTTGTGGAAACTCACTGTGCAGAAAGTGGTCGCTATATTTTTTCAGTTGGACATCCTGAGGCAGTAGCGAAATTTGGCTTCATCCCATCCCTTCTTTAACCCTCTGAAACAAAATTGAACTGGTGCTCCATGGTGTCTGGTGGCCCAGCCCAGACTGGGTAAAGTTATTAACCTTTCAGTTCCTTGTCTCTGTTTCTGTCAAAATCTTTGTCTTTGTTTATGGATTTACCTAATTATCCGTGTCTGCCTCCCTTTCTCTCTCTCTCTCTCTCTCTGGGTGGAATTTTCCACGATCCCAGCGGCAGGAATCGTGGTGGGTGGGGCACTAAATTTGGAGCGATGACAAAAGTCGGTTTCCCGCTGGCAAGAAATTAGTCTGGAATTTTGTTCCCCTGCCTTTCACAGCAAGATAAATGCTTTCCCGTTGATCCATGTCTGAAACCAGGTTTGCACCCCTTTGCATCATATGAATGCTCAACTCGCCGGAATCATGTTCTCTATCCAAATTTAAATGTCCCGCCAATGGATAATTCGAACAGTCTGTTTCACGACGGTAGGTAAGTGGTGAGCACCTGGCGACTCTAACCTCAGTGACCTGAAGATGCGTAGATGCTGCTTTCACCTTCCTTTAACAGCGATGCTGCAAGATCTCAGGGCTTGTCAGAAGTTGCACCAAGGCTGGTGCACGGGAGGCAGTACCAGTCGGGAGACAGTACCAGTCAGGAGACAGTACCAGTCGGGAGACAGTACCAGTCGGGAGACAGTACCAGTCGGGAGGCGGGAAGACAGGGGTATGACTGTGGGGCGAGTGAGTTGAGCACATTGGGGGTGGGGGAAGAGGTGCAGGCAGAGGCATGACTAAGTAGGAGGGATGCGTGGGCTGTTGTCAAAGATATAAAGGGTAGTAAATGTGAGACAGTCCTGGGACTGAGGTCACTCTGTCAGGGGCAGAATCAGAAGACAACCCTGGGGCTGAGCGGGCCACGCTAGAGGGCTCTGCATGGCATTCATGTCTTGGTCCCGGTCCTGGGAGGGGGAGGGCCTCTCTGCGCAGGGATGGTTGGGCACAGTGTGATGTGCAGGGCGTGGTTAGTCAGTTACAGATGTTGGTCTTGGGAATTGGAGGATTTGTACTGGGCAGCAGATGGCACAGTCATGGTCAGGAGAGGCATCTGCATCCTGATATGTGGAAGTTGGTAAGTCATGGGGGTTATTAGATGGTCTCATGTGGGCTGAGAGGCTCCCTGAAAGTCACAGTGCACGTGGCCTCAGGAAGAGGAGGGGGCAGGTTGACAAAAGGCCTGGGGACATCTACATGAAATGGTTCAGGGGAAGGACAGGAATATCAACATTTATAAAGATTGGCTCCAAGGTGACGGGGGAGGCAGGAGAGTGATCGGAGCAAAAGGAATGTGGATGTGGTGAGGACGGGGGAGGATAGGAGGGACTTGGAGGGTAAGAGGGGGAGGGTGAACGCTGGTTGCCCACACAAAACACAGCACAACCATGATGATCAACAGCTAGGAATGATGCAGTTGAAAACTAGCGCTTGAAGAAATT
This sequence comes from Cetorhinus maximus, assembly GCF_964194155.1. NCBI lineage: Eukaryota > Metazoa > Chordata > Chondrichthyes > Lamniformes > Cetorhinidae > Cetorhinus > Cetorhinus maximus. The sequence goes on along the minus strand of NC_135898.1, from coordinate 2,178,880 downwards.
TTCCCGGGGAGAGGTCTGAGTGTGTGGGAGGAGTCAAGGACTGCAATTCTGGGCCGATTGAAGAGGCACCCGAACAATTATCAGCTCAAGACACACACATCATGGCTTAGCTGAGAACTGTTAACGTGTCAAACATCAATTCAGGGAGTTTGGCACCTCAGCTCATGGAGCACATTCAGGCGAGAATCTGTTCATCCTTGGGGAAACATTTGATTTGATCTGATTGCCCACATCTATCACAGAGGCAGGTAAAAAGGGAAGGAGGATCAAACAGTTAAGGGGCATGGCTGCTGCACATGAGCAACAAGCTCAAGACAAGGCTCCACATTATCGTTTGAAAGGTCATGGCTTACAGGCCACAACACTTGCTCTCATGAAATTGGTGCGAGGCTGGGCTAGTGCCGAGACTAAAGGAGGCAGGCTGACAGTAGCCTGACTGAGGGTAAGAGCATATGGCTACATTCACCCTGACCAAAGTCCATTCGTGAATGAGCGGTCATTTCGGAGGGGGGTGCTCTGCCAGCTGTGGACCTTCAGGATGTGCTTCACTTACAAGGGGTGACCTGGGGATGCAATGTCTGAAATGAGGGCAGGCCTTGGGCTTCACACTGGCTTCCTGGCTTGGCGATGGAGGGAAAGCAGTCCAGGGTAAGGTGCAATCATGTCTCTATTCTATTTGTCCACAGGGATACAGAGAGGGGTGCAGAATGCAGGCTGCAGGCAACGCTGCCTTCTTGATGGGTTTTATGCATGTGGGGAGAAGAAGGGCCCGAGACTGTATGGCACAGCTCAGGGAAGATCATTGCCCTGAGGAACAGGAGCCAGCGGGGCCCCAGGAAGACCCAGATGCTGACAAGCGGGGACAAAATCCATGGAGGCGTTGGCGCCATCAAGGGTCCACGGAAGACACCTTTCTTACACGGAGATGTGCGAGAGACAGTGCCACAAAAGTCTTCACTTGTCAAGGGATGTGGGAGAGTTATCTGCCACACTATCAGTGAGGATCTCACTCCGCACGGACTGGGAGGCCATCCAGTGCCAGTTGCGCTGAAGGTAATTGCTGCACTCAACATTTTTGCCAGTGCATTGTTCCAGAGCTCCACTGGGGACCTCTGTGGAATCTTACAGTCGTCTAAGCGTAAATGCATAAGGGAGGTGACTGATGCCCTTTTCCAATAAAGCACATAATTACAGGCAGTTCACCATGGATGAAGTAAGCCAGACTGCCAGAGCTGTGGGTTTCACAGCAATCTCTGGCTTCCCACAAGTGCAGGGCACCATCGACTGCACACATGTGGCCTTAAGAGCCTCTTAGCAGCAGCCAGTAAAATCTATCAATAGAAAAGGATTCCACTCACTAAGAATGCAGCCGATCTGTGATCACCAAAAGCAGTAATGCATGTTTGTGCAATTTACCCTGGGAGCTCGCACAATTCTTACAAATTTAGTCACTCTCAGGTACTGCAGATCTCCGAGGGTCCTCAGTACATTCAGGGTTGGCTGATCAGTGATAAGGGGTACCCCCCAAAAGATGTGGCTAATGACATCTGTTCGGGGGCCACAGAGTACATCAGAGAAGAGGTACAATGTGGCACATTCTGCAGCACAGTCCATAATAGAGCAGACCACTGGCATGCTGAAGATTCGTTTCAGATGCTGGACTTATCAGGCGGTGGTCCCTGGTACTCTCACAGAGGGTATCCTACATCATCGTTGTTTGCTCATTTGCCAAGGGGGAATGAGTTGCCATGTGGATACATGGAGGAGTTGCACATCTGCTCAGATGAGGAGGATGTGAAATGGGATGAATTTGAAGTGGACAAGGATTCTTATATCCCACAGGAAGAGACCACTGCACAGGCATGACATGGAAGTGACCGTGAGACCCTCATTGTAACAAAGTTTCAGGGTGAATAAGGTTCAGACTAGCTGCTACAAGTGCATTTCTCCTGTCCTTTCGATGCAGGGTAGACACTGAGACCTTCTTTGTCATCCTCAACATTATGAATGAAGGTCATCCATCTCAGAATGAAGAGTCACATTCATGTGTTACTATGGCCTCATCCTGGGAAGGTTAAGCACCCTAGGGAGCATGTGTCTGTTCTGTAATGGGATAAACACTCCACCAGCGCTCAATCTGAAGCAAGAAGACATGGTGCTGTCCTTTCAACTATTGCACCAACATTTCACTGGCCATGACAGTCTTCAAGAGGCAGGAACGCTACTGCAAACATCAATGCCCTCAGGGCAGTACGCCAGGAACTCAGCAAGTCGGCTCAAGGAGGAAAATCATCAGTCACGATTGACCATCTGAAGACGGGTCTGAATCCGGACAGTGGCATCTCTCCACATGCCATCTCTCCACATGCCATCTCTCCACATGCCACCTCTCATGTGGGATTAATGGGGAGGCCTCATCCCCATACTGAGCCCGAGGATGACATCTCTCTTCAGGATGCTGTGATCTGTCACTCTACATCATGGAAGAGAACCAGCCAGTTTGGTGACTGTTGTAAGCACAGAGAGTGCTTCAGCAGGACCATCGTGTGATCATTGACAAGCACTTATGGCCCTGTCTTCATCTGAAGCTTCCCAAGTTAACATCCAGCATTGCCTTGGCATCTGGGAGAAACATGGCCCAGTCAGTGTTGACACAGCATTTAATGATAACTCTGTATCCCCGTAAACACTAAAGAGCACTCAGGAGATGTGCAGGAGCATCACCCTCATCCCATCACAGTCCTCCACATTTTCATTCTGCCAGAGTGCGATATGTACAAGGAAGCCTAAGACACTGATTGCACTGTCACGTTGAGAGATCCACGTCGATTGTCCTAATGAGACCTACCACACGGATTCCATCAAGACAAGCTAGCCAGACCTTTAGGTGCAAACTAGCATCCTCACATGTAACAGACAGGCACCATGAGGCTAGACATGTACCTATCACATCACTCATTGCTGTCTGGCAGACATTTCACCAAGTGCAAACAACTTCCATTGCTCTGCATCATACACGTGGAGAGTAACTGCTGTGTCCTGTAGTCTGAGATGGCTTTGGCAGTTATCCTCTTGAGCTCCTGCTTCCATCTCTGATGTGCTCACTTGCCAGAGCCACAACATCAGACAAAATGTGGATGGACTCCTCCACCCTTCGTTCTGATAAACTGATGGCGTCTGACGAGTCTGCCTGATGTTCCCTTACCTCTCTTTGCAGCTCCAACATTTCTCTGAGCCAATTCCAGAGTCTCGCCGTCAGACTCGGACTCAATAGGGACCTGGTCTCCAGCATTCCTCTGAGTGTCAGAGACCTCGGCTGACACCGCCTCTGCCTGCTTTGGACACCTGTCCATGGGATGCTCAGCAGATAGCGACCCCCGAGCCTGCTCTAGAACTAGGACCCACCGAGGTGTGTGTGTGTCTGGGCTGGTGCAGGGTGCAGGTGAATGCAGGGACGAGTCTTCATCAGATGGGTCTTCAGCATCCTCATCCAAGGCGGTCTGGGCATTGGGGCTGATGCGCTGGCTGGTGCTCTCCCTTCACCTCTACACAGCTACCTCCATTATAGGTCACTCACAGTTATTGTTCACATGTGGCCAATGTATACTGGATGGACCCTCACTGGCTTGTTGGGGGAGGCCAATCTCACCTTCCGTTCAGGAACTATCCCTTTCCTCACCAGATCATAGTGGGTGTGTCCTCAAATCGGGCAGCCCCTCTTCGGTCTGGGTATCTACATGTTGTTGTGGGAAATCTGGAGTGGGTTCCCTGCAGCAGGCTCAGTGAGCCAGGCAAAAGCTCATTAAATTCGGCGGGGCCATGGAGATCCCACCGGTGGGCGGGGCCAGAAGATCCCGCCGGTGGGCGGAGCCATGGAGATCCCACCGGTGGGCGGGGCCATGGCGATCCCACCGGTGGGCGGGGCCAGAAGATCCCGCCGGTGGGCGGGGCCAGAAGATCCCACCGGTGGGCGGGGCCATGGCGATCCCACCGGTGGGCGGGGCCATGGAGATCCCACCGGTGGGCGGGGCCAGGAGATCCCACCAGTGGGCGGGGCCAGGAGATCCCACCGGTGGGCGGGGCCAGGAGATCCCACCAGTGGGCGGGGCCAGGAGATCCCACCGGTGGGCGGGGCCAGGAGATCCCACCGGTGGGCGGGGCCAGGAGATCCCACCAGTGGGCGGGGCCAGAAGATCCCGCCGGTGGGCGGGGCCAGAAGATCCCACCAGTGGGCAGGGCCAGGAGATCCCACCGGTGGGCGATGCCAGAAGATCCCACCGGTGGGCGGAGCCAGAATATCCCACCGGTGGGCAGGGCCAGAAGATCCCACCGGTGGGCGGGGCCAGAAGATTCTGGCCCTTGCCCTGCTTAAAGACAGATGCATTGAGTGTGAGCTTGTTGGGAGAGTCCAATCTCACATCTCTGTCCTCACCAGCCAGCTCTGCTGCCTGCTCCACCATGGCAACCCCTCCAGTCTGCTCTGTCTCCCTCTTGTCCTGCATAAAGACGGATGGATTGACTGTGAGCAGCATGGATGACAGAGCAGATCAGAAACATGCGTGTTTGTTGTGTGTGCTGAGTCCTTCCCAGTAAGGGATGAAAACGCCATTTGTGCAGGATCTTCGAGGAGATGTTGACGTTAAAGTGGCTGTCAGACAATCAGTGCTGACGTCCCTTGTGCTGCTGTTGTGTGACATCCATGTGCAGTGTAACTCTTAGACTGCCTGATGCCCTAATGAGAGTGTGAGTTTGGAGTGAGCAGAAGATTGACTTTCCTTGACGGAGCAGATCAGATCATTCATTGTCTTCCTGCATTGCAGGGCTGTCCTCTTTTGAGCTCCACAAATGCTGACCTCCCTGGAGACTTCCTTCTTGGATGGTGTAGTTCAGGTGATGGACCTCCTGCTCCCACCCTGAGGAGAGAGGAGCCCCACTTACCCTTGCCAGCCTGGAGGAGAATCACCAGGGAGGCCTTCACTGAACAGTTGAGCAGAGAGTTTTGTTCGTTTGACAGACATTCTGAGGATGTGCACTACACGTCTGTCCTGCAGAGAGTGAATGTGTGTGTGGGTGCTGTTTAAATATGGCTCCGGGACCTCAGACCCCATGATATAATGTCAGGGCAAACGCATCACTGCCCTCCCCCACCACAAGATTCGATGAGCTCCTCGCTGATACATAAATAACGAACTGAAAAGCAGAAGTCAGGCATGAAAACCTGTCCCATTGCCCAGCGGGAATCACACTGATTTTCCCACCTGCCGCCACACTTAGTCCCCAAAACAGAAAATTCCACCCTGTATCTCCATCTGTTCTCCATCTTTCTAGCTCTCTATCTCCCTCTCTCTGTTCCTGTGTCCCCCACGCTCTCTCCCTCGACTTCACTCTTTGTTTCCCATTCTGTCCCTATCCCTCTTTCTCTCTGTTTCTCTCCAGTCATTTCTCGCTCTCTTTCTCTGTCCACCTCTCTTGATATTTCTCTCTCTCTCTTCACTCACTTGCTTTGTCCATTTCTCTCTCACACTCACGTTCTTTGTCCCTGTCTGTGTCTCTCTCCCTCACTCTCTGTCCAGCTCTCTCTTTCACTCTCTCGCTCACTCCCGAGCTCTCAGTTTAAAGATATAATCTGTGTTGGGTAAAGCGGGCACGTTGGTGGCTATGGAATTTACCTGTTAAACCCAGTGGACAGCTGTCCTGAGCCTCCATCAGCTGTTCACACTGTCGGTAAGTACAGAAGGCTGCAGCAAAGTGGAGAATTTGGGCAGGTTCGCACAGTCACCTGGAATTCAGTAATGCTGAGGGGAGCTCTCAGGGGCAGTGTCCTTAGAAGCAAGTTTCACATTATAAGTGACACCCTTTGTCATTGACTCTAGTGGAACTGATGAGCAGCATTCATCCAACAGGAATGGCAGCCCTGGCTCAGTGGGTCACACTGTTGCCTCTGAGCCAGAAGGTTGTGAGTACAAGCCCCAACACTCGAGGCTTCAGCCCACAATCCAGGCTGACACTCGCAGTGCGGTACTGAGGGAGTGCTGCACTGTCAGAGGGGCTGCCTTTCGGATGAGATGGTAAACTGAGGCCCTTTAGCCTTCTCATTTGGATGTAGAAAGTGCCATGACACTCTTTGGACGAGAGCTGGGGAGTTCTCTCTGGGTCCTGGCCAATTTTTATCCCAAAATCAACATCCCTAAAACACAACTGATCATATGGGATCTGGCACAAATTGGCTCTTGTGATTCCTACATTACCACAAGGACATGCTGGGTTGTGAAAGGGGCTTGGTCAGCCCAAGATCTTTCTTTGTTGCCTCTATGCAGGGCAGCTGGATGTGGTGGAGTATACCTCTGTCGTCAAGCCTTCCTTTAATTGCTCCAGGACAAGGTGGTTGATATTGTGCTTTCCAGAGATGGTAACTTTGTGAGTCAGTGACTTGCTTTTCCTCCTCGTCCACTAGTTCAAAGGGAAAGAAATCGAGAAATTAATCCAAAATGCAGTCGGCTGGCTTGGAGAGGTATTTCAGGGTACAATGTGCTGAAACTCATCCACCCTCCAATGACATCTGTGTTTGATACAAGCTCACTCACTTGGCACTCAGAAGGTTGTGGCTTCAAGTTCCACCCCAGGGACTTGAGTATGTGGTCTAGACTTCACAAGCACTTCACTGATGTTGAAGCTTTTTTGGATGCCCTAAAGTCTTCCCCTAACAAAAGTAAGGTTCCCCCACCTTATCCTCATCTTCCACCCTGCAACACAGCTTCTGCCGCCTTAATTGAGCACACTTCACAACATATCATGCCCGACCCATGATCTTTATCCTCCCCTCTCTCATGCTCTCTCTCCGGCCTCCTCTTACCCATGAGGCCCACCTCATTTTTCTGTGACCTCATTTCTCCTGGGGCAGAGATGTCATCATACAGAATACAAGTGACCTCTGACACTTAGTCCCTAGGTTCTCCTGGACGGCTTTTGATTGAGGGAGTGGGATTTTGCATTTTGTATTTTTCCCTCATTGCCCTGTTGTTTTCCCTCTCTTCCATTGTTGAGGAGGATGGGTGGGAGAGGGCAAGGGTGGAACTTTGTTTTGGGGCCACCTTAGTGTGTGAGACAGACGTGAAGGACAAGCTGCAGTTCTGCCTATCAATTCCCTCCATTCGTAAACCTGTTAAGCTGTAGATCAGGCAGTTTCCCTTTCTGCATCCAGACCCGCTGATACCGTTCATAGCTCAATCTTCTCAGCTTCAATCACCTTCCCTTGAAAACCATAAACAGTCTCCTTCTCAAAAATTTACCCTCCATCCCTCTGTACAGTCACTCCATCCCTCCATCCCTCTGTACTGTCACTCCATCCCTCCATCCCTCTGTACTGTCACTCCATCCCTCCATCCCTCTGTACTGTCACTCCATCCCTCCATCCCTCTGTACAGTCACTCCATCCCTCCATCCCTCTGTATGGTCACTCCATCCCTCCATCCCTCTGTATGGTCACTCCATCCCTCCATCCCTCTGTACTGTCACTCCATCCCTCCATCCCTCCATCCCTCTGTACTGTCACTCCATCCCTCCATCCCTCTGTACAGTCACTCCATCCCTCCATCCCTCTGTATGGTCACTCCATCCCTCCATCCCTCTGTATGGTCACTCCATCCCTCCATCCCTCTGTACTGTCACTCCATCCCTCCATCCCTCTGTACAGTCACTCCATCCTCGATCCCTCTGTACAGTCACTCCATCCTCCATCCCTCTGTACAGTCACTCCATCCTCGATCCCTCTGTACAGTCACTCCATCCCTCTGTACAGTCACTCCATCCCTCGATCCCTCAGTACAGTCACCCCATCCCTCCATCCCTCTGTACTGCCACCCTATCCCTCGATCCCTTTTTACTGTCACCACGTCCCTCGATCCCTCTCTACTGTCACTCCATCCCTCTGTACTGTCACTCCATCCCTCCATCCCTCTGTACTGTCACTCCATCCCTCCATCCCTCTGTACTGACACTCCATCCCTCGATCCCTCTCTACTGTCACTCCATCCCTCTGTACTGTCACCCTATCCCTCGATCCCTTTTTACTGTCACCACATCCCTCAATCCCTCTCTACTGTCACTCCATCCCTCAATCCCTCTCTACTGTCACTCCATCCCTCGATCCCTCTCTACTGTCACTCCATCCCTCTGTACTGTCACTCCATCCCTCCAGCACTCTGTACTGTCACTCCATCCCTCCATCCCTCTGTATGGTCACTCCATCCCTCCATCCCTCCATCCCTCTGTACTGTCACTCCATCCCTCCATCCCTCTGTATGGTCACTCCATCCCTCCATCCCTCCATCCCTCTGTACTGTCACTCCATCCCTCCATCCCTCTGTACTGTCACTCCATCCCTCCATCCCTCTGTACTGTCACTCCATCCCTCCATCCCTCTGTATGGTCACTCCATCCCTCCATCCCTCTGTATGGTCACTCCATCCCTCCATCCCTCTGTACTGTCACTCCATCCCTCCATCCCTCTGTACAGTCACTCCATCCCTCCATCCCTCTGTACTGTCACTCCATCCCTCCATCCCTCTGTACTGTCACTCCATCCCTCCATCCCTCTGTACTGTCACTCCATCCCTCCATCCCTCTGTATGGTCACTCCATCCCTCCATCCCTCTGTATGGTCACTCCATCCCTCCATCCCTCTGTACAGTCACTCCATCCCTCCATCCCTCTGTACTGTCACTCCATCCCTCCATCCCTCTGTACTGACACTCCATCCCTCGATCCCTTTTTATTGCCACCCCATCCCTTGATCCCTCTGTACCATCACTCCATCCCTCAATCCCTCTGTACTGTCACTCCATCCCTCAATCCCGCCATACTGTCACTCCAACCATTTTTACTGTCACCCCATCCCTCGATCCCCCTGTACTCTCACTCCATCCCTCTGTACCATCACTCCATCCCTTGATCCCTCTGTACCATCACTCCATCCCTCGATCCCTCTGTACTGTCACTCCATCCCTCAATCCCGCCATACTGCCACTACATCCCTTCATCCCTCTGTACTACCATTCTATCCCTTCATCCCTCTGTACTGTCACTCCATCCCTTCATCCCTCTGTACTGTCACTCCATCCCTCGATCCCTCTGTACTGTCACTCCATCCCTTCATCCCTCTGTAATATCACTCCATCCCTCCATCCTCCGTACTGTCACTCCAACTCTCGATCCCTCTGCAGCGGGAGTTCAGGGATTTAGGCAGAAAGTTAAAAAACAGGAGCTCTAGGGTTGTAATCTCAGGATTACTCCCTGTGCCACGTGCCAGTGAGGCTAGAAATAGGAAGATAGTGCAGCTAAACACGTGGCTGAACAGATGGTGTAGGAGGGAGGGTTTCCGATATCTGGATCATTGGGATCTCTTCCGGGGCAGGTGGGACCTGTACAAGAAGGACGGGTTGCATCTAAACTGGAGGGGCACCAATATCCTGGCTGCGAGGTTTGCTAGTGTCACTCGGGAGGGTTTAAACTAGTATGGCAGGGGGGTGGGAACCAGAGCAATAGGTCAGCAGGTGAAATAAAGGACTGGGAACCAGTGAATATGGCCAGTAGGACTAAGAGGAAGGGCAGGCAGGTAGAAATTACTGAACACAGTGAGACTGGGGGTCTGAAATGCATTTGTTTCAATGCGAGAAGTATAACAGGCAAGGCAGATGAGCTTAGAGCTTGGATTAGTACTTGGGACTATGATGTTATTGCTATACAGAGACTTGGTTGAAGGATGGACAGGATTGGCAGATAAACATTCCAGGATTTAGATGTTTCAGGCAGGATAGAAAGGGATGTAGAAGAGGTGGGGGAGTTGCACTGCTGGTTAAGGGGAATATCACAGCTGTACGACAGGAGGACACCTCGGTGGGCTCATGCAGCGAGGTAATATGGGTAGAGCTCCGGAATAGGAAGGGTGCAGTCACAATGTTGGGGGTTTACTATAGGCCACCCAATTGCTGGCGGGAGATTGAGGAACAGTTCTGTAGTCAGATTTTGGAAAGATGTAAGAGCAATAGGGTTGCTGTGGTGGGTGATTTTAACTTTCCCTATACTGGGAAATCACTTAGTGCTAGGGGTTTGGATGGTGCAGAATTTGTAAGGTGCATCCAGGAGGGCTTCCTGAGACAATATGTAGATAGTCCAACTAGGAAAGGGGCAATACTGGACCTGGTATTAGGGAATGAACCCGGCCAGGTGGTCGAAGTTTCAGTAGGGGAGCATTTCGGGAAAAGTGACCACAATTCAGTAAGTTTCAAGGTACTGGTGGATAAGGATAACAGGAGTCCTGGGGTTAAGGTGCTTAATTGGGGGAAGGCTAATTATAACAGTATTAGGCACAAACTGAGGAATCTAGACTGGAGGCGGATGTTTGAGGGCAAATCAACAACTGACATGTGGGGGGCTTTCAAACGTCAGTTGATAAGAATTCAGAACCGGCATGTTCCTGTTAGGATGAAGGATAAGCATGGCAAGTTTCAGGAACCTTGGATAATGAGGGATATTGTGAGATTGGTCAAAAAGAAAAGGGAAGCATTCGTAAGGGCTAGAAGGCTGGGAACAGATGAAGCCCGTGGAGAATATAAAGAAAGTAGGAAGAAACTTAAGCAAGGAGTCAGGAGGGCTAAAAGGGGTCATGAAAAGTCACTGGCAACCAGGATTAAGGAAAATCCCAATGTCTTTTATACATATGTAAAAAGCAAGAGGGTAGCCAGGGAAAGGGTAGGCCCACTCAGGGACAGAGGTGGGAATCTGTGTGTGGAGCCAGAAGAAATGGGAGAGATACTAAATGAGCACTTCCCATCAGTATTCACCAAAGAGGAGGACTTAGCGGTCGATTTGTCTAGGGAAGAGTGTGTAGATAGCCTGGATCATGTTGAGATCAAAAAAGAGGGGGTGTTTGGCGTCTTGAAGAATATTAAGGTGGATAAGTCCCCAGGGCCAGATGGCATCTACCCCAGAGTACTGAGGAAGGCAAGGGAGGAGATTGCTGGGGCCTTGACAGAAATCTTTGTATCCTCACTGGCTACGGGTGAGGTCCCAGAGGACTGGAGAATGGCCAATGTTGTTCCATTGTTTAAGAAGGGTAGCAGGGATAATCCAGGAAATTACAGGCCGGTGAGCCTTACGTCAGTGGTAGGGAAATTATTGGAGAAGATTCTTTGTGACAGGATTTACTACCATGTGGAAGCAAATGGGTGTATTAGTGAGAGGCAGCATGGTTTTGTGAAAGGGAGGTCGTGTCTCACTAACTTGATTGAGTTTTTCGAGGAAGTGACAAAGATGATCGACGATGGAAGGGCAGTGGATGTTATATACATGGATTTCAGTAAGGCCTTTGACAAGGTCCCTCATGGCAGACTGGTACAGAAGGTAAAGTCGCACGGGATCAGAGGTGAGCTGGCAGGATGGATACAGAATTGGCTTGGTCATAGAGGACAGAGGGTAGCAGTGGAAGGGTGCTTTTCTGAATGGAGTGCTGTGACTAGTGGAGTTCCGCAAGGATCAGTGCTGGGACCTTTGCTGTTTGTAGTATATGTAAATGATTTGGAGGAAAATGTAACTGGGCTAATTAGTAAGTTTGCAGACGACACTAAGGTTGGAGGAGTTGCAGATAGTGAAGAGGATTGTCAAAGGATACAACGGGATATAGATCGGTTGGAGACTTGGGCGGAGAAATGGCAGATGGAGTTTAATCCGGACAAATGCGAGGTAATGCATTTTGGAAGGTCTAATACAGGCAGGAATTATACAGTAAATAGCAGAACCCTTAAGTGCATTGAAGGGCAGAGGGATCTGGGTGTACAGGTCCACTGGTCACTGAAAGTGGCAACGCAGGTGGATAAGGTAGTCAGGAAGGCATATGGCATGCTTGCCTTCATTGGCAGGGGTATTGAGTATAAAAGCTGGGAAGTCATGCTGCAGCTGTATAGAACCTTGGTTAGGCCACACTTGGAATATTGCGTGCCATTCTGGTCACCATGTTACCAGAAGGATATGGAGGGGTTGGAGAGGGTGCAGAGGAGGTTTACCAGGATGCTGCCTGGCCTGGAGGTTATTAGCTATGAGGAGAGGTTGGAGAAACTCGGATTGTTCTCACTAGAGCAAGGAGATTGAGGGGCAACTTGATAGAAGTTTACAAAATGATGAGTGGCATGGACAGAGTAGATAGCCAGAAGCTTTTTCCCAGGGTGGAAGAGTCAATTACTAGGGGACATAGATTTAAGGTGAGAGGACAAAACGTTAGAGGAGATGTGCGGTGCAAGCTTTTTACGCAGAGGGTAGTGAGTGTCTGGAATTCGCTGCCAGAAGCAGGTACGATAGTGGTGTTTAAGAGGCAGCTTGACCAATACATGAATAGGATGGGAATAGAGGGATACGGACCCCGGAAGTGCAAAATGTTTTAGTTGACGGGCAATATGATCGACGCAGGCTTGGAGGGCCGAAGGGCCTATTCCTGTGCTGTACTTTTCTTTGTTCTTTGTTCTTTGTTCTAATGAGGTAGTCGATGCGCTGGTGTTAATTTTCCAAAATTCGCTAGGTTTTGGAAAGGTTCCATCAGATTGCAAAATAGCAAATACAACCCCTCTATTCAAGAAGGGAGGAAGGCAGAAAACAGGAAACTATAGGCCAGCCAGCTTGATGTCTGTCGTGGGGAAGTTATTAGAATCGACCTTTAAGGAAGTTATAGCTGGGCAGTCAGAAGAGTTCAAGGCAAGGGGGAAGAGTCAGTGCGGTTTTGTGAAAGGAAAATCATGTTTAACCAATTTATTGGTGTTTTTTATGGAGTAACATGCACAGTGGATAAAGGGGAGCCTGTAGACGTGCTGTACTTGGATTTCCAGGAGGCATTTGATAAGGTGCCACATCAAAAATTATTACAGACAATAAAAGTAGTAGGTGTAGTGGGTAACATATCAGCATGGATAGAAGATTGGCTGGCTGGCAGAAAGCAGAGAGTATGCATAAATGGGTCTTTTTCTGATTGGCAGGATGTGACGAGTGGAGTCCCAAAGGGGTCTGTACTGGGGCCTCAACTTTTTAGGATTTACATCAATGACTTAGATGAGGGGATTGAAGACATGGTTGCTAAATTTGCAGATGACACAAAGACAGGTAGGAAAGTATGTTGTGGACAGGACATGAGGAGGTTGCAGATGGATATAGATTGGTTGAGTGAGTGGGCAAAGATCTGGCAAATGGAGTTTAATGTGGGAAAATGTGAAGTTGTTCACTTTGGCAGGAAGAACAAAAAAGCAGAGAATTACTTAAATGGAGAACAGCTGCATAATTCTGAGGTGCAGAAGGATCTAAGTGTTCTAGTACATGAGTCACAAAAAGTTAGTATGCAGGCACAGCAAGTAATTAAGAAGGCTAATGGAATGTTATCCTTTATTATGACAGGAATTGAACATAAAAGTAAGGATGTTATGCTTCAGTTATACAGGGCATCGGTGAGACTGCACCTCGAATACTGTGTGCAGTTTTGGTCTCCTTATTTAAGGAAGGGTGTAAATGCATTGGAGGCGGTTCAGAGGAGGTTTACTAGATTGATACCTGGAATGAGTGGGTTGTCTTATGAGGAAAGGTTGGACAGACTGGGCTTGTTTCCACTGGAGTTTAGAAGAGTGAGGGGTGATTTGATTAAAGTATACACGATCCTGAACGGCCTGGACAAGGTGGATTTTGAAAGGATGTTTCCCCTTGTGGGTGAGTCCAGAACTAGGGGGCACTGTTTCAAAATTAGGAGTCGCCCTTTTAGGACAGAGATGAGGAGAAATTTTTTCTCTCAGAGGGTTGTGCGACTTTGGAACTCTCTGCCTCAGAATGTGATGGAGGTGGGGGTCAGTGAATATTTTTAAGGCAGAGGTAGATAGATTCTTGTTAGGCAAGGGAATCAAAGGTTGTCGGGGCTAGATGGGAATGTGGAATTCCAAACACAAGAAGATCAGCCATGATCTTATTGAATGGCGGAGCAGGCTCGAGGGGCCGAATGGTCTACTCCTGGTCCTACTTCTGATGTTCTTTATCTTCACACCGAATGCAGCCACAGTGAGACTCACCACATTGATACATAGAGACAGACTGCACTGATACACTTAGGGAAGCTAAATGACTTTATATAATTGTAAGGCTTTGCTTTTCCTTTATCGAGAAAACACCACAAATCAACAAATATTTCACACTTTACCAGAGCTCTTTCGCCTTGAGACATTCCACACAGCACAGTACATGAGTACCGGATGCCTCTGTATAATAGGATGAACAGCAGGCCTCCAAGGAACACTGTGAACGAGGACCCAATAGCACCCCACCACATATCCTGACTCAGGACACGGCAGTTCTGACTTGGCTGCCTGATGTCCTTAGTAGTTTCACCGAAAACTAGGGGGCTGATGAGATCAGTCTCGTTAATGTCAATATCTGACAAGAATTGCACCTGCATCTTGTCTCACTTCCCTCACACTGTCATCTTGCTCTTACTTCCCCTCACTGGCTCACTCTTCAGACCTACTGATGTTATCAATGATCCCCATTGTGAGTCACTCTTAGAATCATAGAATCTTGCAGGACAGAGAGAAGCCATTTGACCCGGGCTCCTTGATGCAGCTATCCAATTTAGTCGCACATCCAACATTTCCCCCATGACTCTGCCAATTAGTTCTCTTCAAATACATGTTCAATTGTCTTTCAGGTAGTCCCTCCTGGCTTTACCAACCCTCTGTGTGAAAATATTTTTCCTCATTTCACCTCTTGTTTTTTGCCATTTATGTTAAATCTCTGACCTGTGGTTACTGACCCACTTGTTAGAAGAAATAGTTTCTCCTTACTTGCTCAATTAAAACCCCTCATAATTTTGAATAACTCTGTTAGGTCCCCTCTTGATCTTCTTTGGCCTCAAGAGAACAATGTCAGCTTCTTTAATTTCTCCACATTACTGAATTCCCTCATCCCTGGTATCATGTTGGTAACCCTTGGGATAAGGGAGGCATTTTCAGGATGGCAACCTGTAACCAGTGGAGTGCCACAGGGATCAGTGCTGGGGCCTCAGTTATTTACAATATATATTAATGACTTAGATGAGGGAAGTGAATGTACTATCACCAAGTTTGCGGATGACACAAAAATAGGTGGGAAGGCAAGTGGTGAGGATGACACGGGGAGTCTACAGAGGGATATAGACAGGTTCAGTGAATGGGCAAAAAAGTGGCAGATGGAATATAATGTGGGAAAATGTGAGGTTATGCATTTTGGCAGGAAGAACAGAGGAGCTGAATATTATTTAAATGGAGAAAGACTGCAGAAAGCTGCAGCACAGGGGGATTGGGGATCCTCGTGCATGAATCACAAAAAGCTAACATACAAATTCAACAGGTAATAGGGAAGGCAAATGAATGTTGGCCTTTATTTCAAAGGGAATGGAGTATAAAAATAGGAAAGTCTTGCTCAAACTATACAAGGCACTAGTTAGACCACACCTAGAATACTGTGACAGTTTTGGTCTCCTTATCTCAGGAAAGATATACTGGCATTGGAGGTAGTCAAGAAGGCTCACTAGGTTGATCCTGGGTATGGAGGGATTTTCTTATGAGGAGAGGTTGAGTAGGTTGGGCCTGTACTCATTGGAGTTTAGAAGAACGAGAGGCGACCTTATTCAAACACATAAGATTCTTAGGAGGCTTGACAGGGGAGATGCTGAGAGGTTGTTTCCCCTTGTGGGAGAGTCTGGGAGCAGAGGGCATAATCTCAGAGTAAGGCTCACCCATTTAAGACAGAGATGAGGAGGAATTTCTTCTCTCAGAGGGTAGTGAATCTGTGGAATTCTTTACTACAGAGGGCTGTAGAGGCTGGGTTGTTAAGTATATTCAAGGCTGAGATAGACAGACAGATTTTTAATCAGTAAGCGAATCAAGGGTTATGGGGGAAAGGCAGAAAAGTGGAGTTGAGGATTATCAGATCAGCCATGATCTCATTGAATGGCAGAGCAGACTCAATGGGCCGAATGGCCTACTTCTGCTCCTGCATCTTATGGTGTTAAAAAGTGAATCAAGTTGCTTTATTTCTCACACACACTTGCCCCAAAACTTAAACCAAATCTTGATGTCTCACTCACACAACTCAGCTGATTGCATACACACAAAATCTAGATACAGTTGAAGGTAAAACAGTAATTATAAAAATGGAATTTAACTCAGTCTCTATTTCGTTATGGGCTCAATGTTTCTTGGTTGACTTCTGGAAGCAGGGATTTCTCCGTGGCGGTGAAGGATCTGCCAGAGGTTGAGAACTCAGGTGAGCTTGGTGAGGGAACAGGTTGCAAGGTATATAGGCTGCTCAGTAAACTACAATGATGGGCGGCTCTTTGCAGACTCTCACTCTCTGAGGCAAGTGGCTCTCTTAGTCTCTGAAGATGTCTCTCTCAAAAGTCAGTTTGAACTTCTGTTAATATTTGTTGGCCGGGAGCAATGACAGCCAGTGTAACATGGGATCTCCGTCAAGTCATGGTCCAAATAAGCTATTGTGGTGATCCATTAAGCAGCTGAATTCTTCGCACAGCTGTAATTCCAGTCGCATTTTTTGTACAATGAATGTGTCGATGGAGTTTCGTTTACATGCTAATCTGACAAACATTGAGACAATGTCAAGAAGACAAGGTAATGTTTTGTAATCCACAAAAGCATTTGGTGGTCTTTGGAAGTCAGCTTGAATTTCAATCTTGAAAAGCAGCGTTTTGAAAGATATTGTTTTTTAAAGACATGTGTCCTGCTCCCTTTACCATTCTGTCTATGTCCTACCACCTTATTCAATATTTACAACCTTACCAAGATTTTAACCACTCACAAACTTCAGAATTGTACTCCATATACCCAGGTTCAGGTCTCATATGTGAAACAAGATCAGCAACAATCCTAATGCTGATCCCTGCGAGACTCCGCTGCAGACTTCCTTCCAGTCAGAAAACCATCCTCCTCACTCTTACTCTCTGCCACCTATCCCTTACATAATTACATATCCAAGTTAGGACTGGCCCTTTAATATCATCTACTTCCATTTTGTGAAGAAGTCTGTTGTGGGGCTACTTTATCAAATACCTTTTGAAAGTTCATGTCTATATAAACATCTCCCGCACTAGCTTCATCAAGCCCCTGTGTTATTTCATCAAAGAACTGAACCAGCATTGGTCAGACCAGATTTACCTTTGATAGATCTGCTCTGGCTATCGCATGTTGAGAGACTGAGTAAAATAGTTCTACATTCCCTGTAGTTTAGAAGAATGAGAGGTGATTATTGTTGGGTGTTGGATACCGTACAGTAGGTCTTAATCAAGACTTTGTCGTCTTTGGTAAGTTCACTGTATGTATTTATTAACTACAAGAACTATGTACCTATATACCTAGATGCAGTTAAGAGTTCAAGACAGGAGCTGTCTCCATGCTTGCTTATGCACATGGCTCTGTCCAACACAAGAGTAACCCCTCGATGTGGGTCATGTGCTCTCTTACATCACTGTGTGGGCAGTACTGCATTCAGCCCCATGTTAACCCTACATGTGCCAGGCCCTTATACTATAGTGATTCATTGCTACATACAAGATTCTGAAGGGGCTTGACAGAGCAGACATCGAGACGTTGTTTCCGCTAGCTGGAGAATCGAAAACACCAGGGCACAGTCTCAGATTAAGGGGATGATCATTTAGGACTGAGATGAGGAGAAATGTCTTCACTCAAACGGTTGTGAATCTTGGGAATTCTCTAGCCCAGAGAGTTGTGGATGCTCTGTCACTGAATGTATCGAAGACAGTGATAGAGAGATATTTGGTCTCTCAAGGAACCAAGGGATATGGGGAGCAGTTAGGAAAGTGAAGTTGAAGCCCTTGGTCAGCCATGATCATTTTGAATGACGAAGCAGGCTCAACGGGCTGTATGGTATAATCATGCTCCTGTCTCTCATGTTCCTGTGTTGTCAATGATCCCATTCAGAATCAACCGCAGAAATAGCACCCAACATACACCGTACACTCTCACAGAAACACTGACACAACATACTCACAGATACAGCCCACTAACCCAACACGCTCAAAATCTTGACACCCTCACTCCACACAGCCAACACACTCAAAAGGCACCCTCATAGGCACACTCACCTGACACACCTACTCGACAACACTTTTGGATCCAGTCCGTACTCAGTGGTTTTTCAAAAGGAAAACGTCAGCAGAGGAACTGGAGTACAAATTGTACATTGTGACAGGCCAAACACTACCTGAATCAGGCACGGTGAGTTCCACAGCATTCCTGCTCTAGGATGACTAATCACTACTCATTTTTTTATGCATCAACTCGATTCTTGCAGATCAAGCCACAGAGACAGGGAGAGCCAGAGCCATTGATTTATTCCTGAGAGAGGGGGGAAAACCAGTGGCTCTGAATTTGATCCTCCCACATACACAGAGGAGTTGCCAACCCTCCAGGATTGTTCATTAATCTGAAGGATGCTGCTGTGAACAAAGGCAGGAGAACAGGCACATCAAAAGAGTTGTATCTTTTGTATATTTTCTTTGAACACTCTTCTTAATAACCTGTAAACATATTGGGACTAGTGAAAAATGATTGTTTGACTGACAGCCAAGAGTCATCCTATTGAGTATCGAGCAACCTGTTGGTTTTCCAATCAGTGCTGCAAGGCAGAGAATGCTCCCTGGGTGGAAATATCAAGCATCCAAGGTGGGGAATGTGGGATGGTTGCGTGGTAGAAAGCTATGTAGTGAAACCACCAGGACTATGTCCAAGCACACACACAACTCAAGCAGTCAATGAAGAGAGGGGACTGTGATCACACACAACAGTGGGAGATGGAGGCAAGCAGTCAGCAAACTAAATAAACAACGTGACCGCTGTTCTATCACCATGCCAATTTATTATTAACTTACTGGGTTAAAGTCCATCTCTGCAGTTTCCAAACCTTTATACAGTCCTCGTGATTCTGGAAGAAGCTGAGGGTTCGGAGTGTGGGAAATTCCAGCTCATCATTCATTGCTGAGGTTTGTGCTGGTCATTATTAAGGTTTTGTGTTATGTTTGGCAGTTTCATTTCAGGTTCTGAATTAGAGCTACGTTTTGTTGACACAAGTGTAAGGAAAGACATATTTCGGAATTACCTTTTACAATCTCACAACACCCCCCAAAGTGTTTTACAGCCAATGAACTACTTCAGAAAGTATTAATCAACATTTCCTGAAAGTTTTCTTCATGCAAGGCATGATTCAGTGCACGATACCTTTCAATTTTTTGCACGGCAGCTCACCAGGCACATTGCTGTTGTCATGTAGGAAGCATAGCAGCCAATCTGTGCACAGCAAGCTCCCACAAATAGCAATGTATTTGTGTGAGGCATTGTGAAGTGGGCTCCAAGCAAGCCTAGACCATGTGGATTTGATACTCCCATGTTCAGCAATCGCTGGCCGGAGTGAACACAGCCTGTTGTTAATATAAATTCGCCAATATCTCTGTGCTGGCAACAGCAGAGACCCACGAGCTGCCATTTAAATTTGACAACATCGAGTGAGATTCCCTCACCTTGACCAACAGGCTGTTGTGGGACTTGGAAACAATTCAAGTGAGACCAGGGAAATCAGAGTTCACCTGAGAAATGCACCCACCCTCAAAATACAAATATAAAAGCCTCCACATTCCCCCTCTGACTGTGTCTTTCAGGAGAGAGAGCTCAGGAGCAGGATCATACCAGAGGTTGCAAATGGCTCAAGAGGGCAAGCTTCGGAGAATTGGGATCATCGGTTTTGGTCACTTAGGTAGGTTGGCATTTTCAGGTAACCTTCCACATCCTCAGGACATCCCCAAAGAATTTCACAGCCAACAAAGTTCTTTTGAAATATTGTCACTCTTGTAGAAAACGCAGCATCCAATTTGCACACAGGGAAGATTGCACAAACACCGAGATGATAATGATCAAAGAAGTTGTTTTTAGTGATGTTGATTGAGGGATAAATATGGGTCAGGATACTGGGGATAACACCCCTGCTCTTCTTTGAAATAGGGCAATGGGATCTTTGACATCCACCTCTAGCAGGAAGATAGGGTCTCAGTTTAACATCTCATCTGAAAGACAGTACTTCTGTCAGTACAGCACTCCCTCAGTACTACACAGGAGTGTGAACCTAGGGATTTGTGCTCAAGCTTTAGAATGGGATTTGAACGTGGAACATTGTGACTCAGAGGTAAGTAAAATGCTACCAACTGGGCCTCAACTGCCATGTTGGTTGGACAGAAAAAAGGGTTAAATCTCTCCAGCACTTTCTCACATCCTCAGGACATCCCAAAGACTGCACAGCCAATTAAGTTCTCTTGAAGTGCAGTCAACTGTTGGAATGTCGGAAACGTGGCAACCAATTTGTAGAATCATAGAATGGTTACAGCACAGAAGAAGGCCATTCTGCCCATTGTGTCTGTTCTGGCTCTCATAAGGAGCAATTCACCTAATGCCACTCCCTGCCCCCTTCCAACATCTCTGCACATTCTTCCCTTTCAGATATTTAGAAAATTCAAATGTTGTAAAATTTACAGCACAGAAGGAGACCATTCTGCCCATCACGTCTTTACTGGCCAAAAAATGAGCCATCAGCCTTATCCCATTTTCTAGCATTTGGTCCGTAGCCCTGGGGAGACTTCAGCTGCATATCCAGACACCTTTTAAATGAAAACAGAATTACCTGGAAAAACTCAGCAGGTCTGGCAGCATCGGCGGAGAAGAAATCAGTTAACGTTTCGAGCCTTCATGGCCCTTCGGCAGAACTGAAGCATAGTTAGGAGAAGGGAGAAATATAAACTGGTTTAAGGTGGCGGGGGGGGGTGGAGAGAGAGACGTTGAGGGTGTGGTGATTGTGGAGAATCAAAAGATGTCACAGACAAAAGGGTCAAAGAGGTGTTGAAGGTGGTGATATTTGTCTAAGAAAAGTGCTAATTAAGAATGGAAGACAGGATATTCAAAGTACAGCTCTAGTGGGGGTGGGGTGGACAGACTAACGAGGTTTTAGTTTTAGATTTAAAAATAATGGAAATAGGTGGGGAAAGAAAAATCTATATAAATTATTGAAAAAAAAGGCGGGTGGGGGGGGGAGAGAAACGGGGTGGGGATGGGGGGAGGGGGAGTTTAAGATCTAAAGTTGTTGAATTCAATATTCAGCCCGGAAGGCTGTAAAGTGCCTAGTCGGAAGATGAGGTGATGTTCCTCCAGTTTGCGTTGGGCTTCACTGGAACAATGCAGCAAGCCAAGGACAGACATGT
Organism: Cetorhinus maximus; assembly: GCF_964194155.1. Taxonomy (NCBI): domain Eukaryota; kingdom Metazoa; phylum Chordata; class Chondrichthyes; order Lamniformes; family Cetorhinidae; genus Cetorhinus; species Cetorhinus maximus. Next base: position 2,157,552 of record NC_135898.1, on the reverse strand, counting down.
GGGCAAGAGAGCAGGGTGGAGTGTTGAAATGGCAAGCGACAGGGAGGTTTGGGTCTTTCTTGCGGACAGACCGCAGGTGTTCCGCAAAACGGTCGCCCAGTTTGCGTTTGGTCTCTCCAATGTAGAGGAGACCGCATTGGGAGCAACGAATGCAGTAGACTAAGTTAGGGGAAATGCAAGTGAAATGCTGCTTCACTTGAAAGGAGTGTTTGGGCCCTTGGACGGTGAGGAGAGAGGAAGTGAAGGGGCAGGTGTTGCATCTTCTGCGTGGGCATGGGGAGGTGCCATAGGTTGAGGAGTAGGGGGTGATGGAGGAGTGGACCAGGGTGTCCCGGAGGGAACGATCCCTACGGAATGCCATCGGGGGGGTGAAGGGAAGATGTGTTTGGTGGTGGCATCATGCTAGAGTTGGCGGAAATGGCGGAGGATGATCCTTTGAATGTGGAGGCTGGTGGGGTGATAAGTGAGGACAAGGGGGACCCTATCATGTTTCTGGGAAGGAGGAGAAGGCGTGAGGGAGGATGCGCGGGATATGGGCCGGACACGGTTGAGGGCCCTGTCAACCACCGTGGATGGAAAACCTCGGTTAAGGAAGAAGGAGGAAATGTCAGAGGAACTGTTTTTGAAGGTAGCATCATCAGAACAGATGCGATGGAGGCGAAGGAACTGAGAGAATGGGATGGAGTCTTTACAAGAAGCGGGGTGTGAGGAGCTGTAGTCTAGGTAGCTGTGGGAGTCGGTAGGCTTGTAATGGATATTGGTGGACAGTCTATCATCAGAACTTGAGACAGAGAGGTTAGGGAAGAGAAGTGTCAGAGATGGACCATGTGAAAATGATGGAGGGGTGGAGATTGGAAGCAAAATTAATAAATTTTTCCAGGTCCCGACGAGAGCATGAAGCAGCACCGAAGTAATCATCGATGTACCGGAGAAAGAGTTGTGGGAGGGGGCCGGAGTAGGACTGGAACAAGGAATGTTCCACATACCCCATAAAGAGACAGGCATAGCTGGGGCCCATGCGGGTACCCATAGCCACACCTTTTATTTGGAGGAAGTGAGAGGAGTTAAAGGAGAAATTGTTCAGTGTGAGAACAAGTTCAGCCAGATGGAGGAGAGTAGTGGTGGATGGGGATTGTTGGGGCCTCTGTTCAAGGAAGAAGCTAAGGGCCCTCAGACCATCCTGGTGGGGGATGGAGGTGTGAGGGATTGGACATCCATGGTGAAGAAGAAGCGGTTGGGGCCAGGGAACTGGAAATTGTTGATGTGATGTAAGGTGTCAGAGGAATCACGGATGTAGGTGGGAAGGGACTGGACAAGGGGAGAGAGAATGGAGTCAAGATAACGAGAAATGAGTTCCGTGGGGCAGGAACAGGCTGACACGATCGGTCTGCCAGGACAGTTCTGTTTGTGGATTTTGGGTAGGAGGTAGAAGCGGGCCGTCCGAGGTTGGGCGACTATCAAGTTGGAAGCTGTGGGAGGAAGATCTCCAGAGGAGATGAGGTCAGTGACAGTCCTGGAAACAATGGCTTGATGTTCTGTGGTGGAGTCATGGTCCAGGGAGAGGTAGGAGGAAATGTCTGCGAGTTGACGCTCAGCCTTTGCGAGGTAGAGGTCAATGCGCCAGACAACAACAGTACCACCCTTGTCAGCAGGTTTGATGACAATGTTGGGGTTGGACCTGAGAGAACGGAGTGCAGTGAGTTCAGAGAGAGACAGATTAGAATGGGTGAGAGGAGCAGAGAAATTGAGACGGCTAATATTGGAGGTGGGTGAAAGGATCCGTTGAACGGGGAGAGGACTCCTGCCCAAAGAAGTGAGCACGGAGACGAAGACGGCAGAAGAAGAGTTCAGCATCATGCCGAGCCCGAAATTCATTGAGATGAGGGCGTAAGGATATGAAACTAAGTCCTTTGCTGAGCACTGAACGTTCAGCATCGGAGAGGGGAAGGTCAGGGGGTATAGTGAATACGCGGCTGGGGCTGGGATTGGAAGATGGGGTGAGGACGGAGGGACAAGCAGGGGTGGAGGGTCCCAGATGGGTGTTGGTGTCGATGAGTTGTTGGAGCTTGCGTTCCTTAGCACTTGAGAGAAAGAGAAAAAGTTTCTTGTAAATGAGTTGAGAGTTTCTGACTCTACTACCCTATCAGGCAGTGAGTTCCAGACCCTTACTACCCTCTGGGTGAAAACAATTTTCCTCACCTCTCCTCTAATCCTTCTACTTTAAATCTATGTCTCCTAGTCACTGACCTCTCTGCTAAGGGAAGCAGGTCCTTCCCAACCACTCTCTCCATGCCTCTCGCAACCTTTACACTTCAATCAAATCTCCCAAGAAAGAGTGAGGAAATTAAGAAAATTACTATCAGCAGGGAAAACAAATTGGAGAAACTTAAGGGACTAAAATCTGACAAATCCCCAGGACCTGATGGCCCTCAGGTTCTAAACGAGATAGCTCCAGATATAGTGGATACGTTAGCTATGATTTTCCAAAATCCCTTAGATTTGGGAATGGTCCCATTAGATTGGAAGTTGGCAAGTGTTTTATTGCTTTTCAAGAAGGGAGGCAGAGAGAAAACAGTGAACTACAGGCCAGTTAGTCAATCATCAGTTGTTGGGAAAATACTGGAATCTATTATTAAGGAGATCTTAACAATGCACTTAGAAAGCATGGTATGATGAGAACAAGTCAACATGGTTTTACTGAAGGGAAATTCTGTTTAACAACTTATTTCAGTTTTTTGAGGATATAATTAGTAGGGTAGATACAGGGAAACCAGTAGATGTAGTGTACCTGGATTTCCAAATGGCATTTGATAAGGAGCCATACAAAAGGTTAATTGGCAAGGTAAGGGCTCAAGGAGTTAGGGGTAATATTTTAGTATGGGTAGAGGATTGGTTAACGGATAGAAAGCAGAGAGTGGGCATAAACAGGGTTTTTTCAAGTTGGCAGACAGTGAATAGTGGAGCGCTGCAAGGATCAGTGCTGGGGCTTCAGCTATTTACAATCTATATTAATGACTTCGATGAAGAGACAGAGAGTAATGTATCTAAGTTTGCTGATGTTACAAAACTAGGTGGGAAAGTAAGCTGTGGGGAGGACACAGAGAGGCTGCAAAGAGATATAAGCAGGTTAAGAGAGCAGTCAACAAGATGGAAGATGGGGTATAATGTAGAGAAGTGTGAAGTTATTCGCTTTGATCATAAGTATAGCAAAGCAGAATATTTTATAAAAAGGTGTGAAACTTGCAAGTCTCGATGTTCAAAGAGACTTGGTTGTGTTTGTACAAGGAATGCAAAAAGTTAACAGGCAGGTACAGCAAGCAATTAGGAAGGCAAATGGCATGTTGGCCTCTATTGCAAGGGGATTGGAAATCAAGAATAAAAAAGTCTTGCTACAGTTGTACAAGGTTTTGGTGAGACCACATCTGGAGTACTGCGTGCAGTTTTGGTCTCCACCTTTAAGGAAGGATATGCTTGTACTGGAGACGGTGCAGCAAACGTTCACTAGATTGGTCCCTGGGATGAGGGGGTTGTCCTATGATGAGAGACTGAGTAAATTGGGCTTAGATTCTCTGGAGTTTAGAAGAACGAGAGACAATCACATTGAAACATATAATTTTCCGAAGGGGATTGACAGGATAGACACTGAGAGATTGTTTCCACTGGTCGGCGAATCTAAAACACAGGAGCACAGCCTCAGGGGAAGGAGCCGATCATTTAGGACTGAAATGAGGAGAAATTTCGTCACAGAAAGGGTTATAATTCTTCAGAATTCTCTACCCCAGGGGGTTGTGGATGCTCCATTGTTGAATATATTTAAGACTGAGATAGACAAATTTTTGGGAATTGAGGAAATTAAGGGGTATGGGGAGCAGGCAGCAAAATGGAGTTCAAGCTCAAGATCAGCCACGACCATAGGCCTTGTGGTCTACTCCTACTCCTGTTGTGTTCTCCCCTCAGCCTCCTCTGTTCCAAGGAAAACCACAGGCTCTAGTCTATCCAATCTTTCCTCATAGCTGCATTTTTCCAGTCCTGGTAACATCCTCATAAATCTCCTCTGTACCCTCTCCAGGTACCCCCTTACATCCTTTTTGTAATGTGGTGACCAGAACTGCACACAGTACTCAAGCTGTGGCCTAACTAATGTTTTATATAGTTCCAGCATAACCTCCCTGCTCTTATATTCTATACCTCGACTAACAAAGGAAAGTATTCCACACGCCTTCCTAACCACCTTATCAACCTGTCCTGCCTACCTTCAGGATGCATTCCAAAGTCCCTCACTTCCTCGAAACCTCTCAGGCATCACATCACACTTCTCTGGGCTGAATTCCATTTGCCAATTTTCTGCCCATCTGACCAGTCCATTGATATCTCCCTGCAGTCCACACCTTCACAATCAGCCACACGGCCAATTTTTGTGTCATCTGCAAACTTCTTGATTGTGCCCCCTACATTTATGTCCAAATCATTAATATATACCGCAAAAAGCAGGGGACCTAATACTGAACCCTGCGAAACACCACAGGAAACAGCCTTCCAGTTGCAAAAACACCTGTCAACCATTCCCCTTTGTTTCCTGCCACTGAGCTAATTTTGTATTTTTTTATTCATTCATGGGATGGGGGCATTGCTGGCTAGGCTCACATTTATTGCCCATCCCTAATTGCCCTTGAGAACTGAGTAGCTTGCTAGGCCAGTTCAGAGTCAACCACATTGCTGTGGGTCTGGAGTCACTTGTAGGCCAGACCAGGTAAGGACGGCAGGTTCCTTCCCTAAAAGACATTAGTGAACCAGATGGGTTTTATGACAATTGTAAATGGTTTCATGGTCATCATTTTAACCCCAGATTGTTTTACTGAATTCAAATTTCACTATCTGCTGTGGTGGGATTCAAACCTGGGTCCCCAGAGCATTACCCTGGGTCTCTGGATTACTAGTCCAGTAACAACACCACTACACCAGCTCCCCTCAGCTTACTACATGCCCCTGGATCCCATAGGCTTTTGTGTTTTTAACCAGTCTGCCATGTGAGAGTGTTATGGCACAGCAGATGGTAAATGCTGAGCTGTTCAAATCCCAGAGGGAAACTTGAAACAACCACCACAACTATTTTATAATTTGTATTTATTTTGAGATGTGTACCTTGAATTCAGTAGTAATAAGACCACCGAGTCTTATAGGTTTCTTACAAAACTAAATTAAACCTTTATTGACAGAAAAATGATTTTAATTTCATACATAGGCTTACAAATTACTACTATGATAACTCCTAGCTCTCCTAGTTAATCTAACTCCCAGTTACACCTCCGTTAAAGCAACAATAAAACTCATAGATTTAAACAGACCCAGGCAAAGTACACCCCCTGGACAGTCAAATTCAAAATGAGTTTTTCTCAGTTTCAGTTCCTTGTAGACAGCAGCTTGAGGCTTAGATGCTGGGGGCTTTTCACACTTGTGTTAGATGCCTTCTCCCCTTACGCATAACCTTTTAGACATGTTTCTCCCTTTTTAATGTAAATCTCATTGTTTCAATATGTCTTTGGACTTTACCTTTCTAATAATAAAAATCTTTCGTAGTACTCAATTTTATCAGTAATCTTTGGGAAAAATAAACACGGTGTTTGGCTTTGCCTCTGTTGGCTAGGTGTCACACCTTACCATCTCTTTGAAATTCACTACTCGGGTCTATCTAAAAATGCAAATTTTCCTTCTACACCTCACATTCTGCAACTTCAACCATGTTTACCTAATTAACATGTCAAACCTAGCTTCTCTTCTGACACATCAAAGCCTTAAGTCCTACACACAGACACACACACAGACACACACACACACACTATTCCTATCCTTACAATAAATTCCAATAATATTATGAAAATTATTATATTTTCCTGACAGAGACCTTGACAAAAGCCTTGCTAAAATCCATGTAGGCCACCTGCACTACCATCATCAATGCTCCTCATTACCTCTTCAAAAAATGCAATCAAGTTAGTCAGACACAATCTCCCCTTAATAAATCCATGCTGAGTGTCCTGGATCACTCTGAGCCTTTCTCAGTGACAGTTTATCCTGTCTCTCAGAATTGATTCCAATAATTTGCCCACTACTGAGGTCACTGGCCTGTAATTAATCGGTCTATCCCTTGCTCCATTTTTCAATAAAGATACAACATTTGCAGTCCTCCAATCCCCTGGCATAACACCTGTATCCTGTGAGGATTGGAAAATGATGGTCACAGCATCTGTTATTTCCTCCATGGCTTATTTTGACAGTCCAGGGTACATTACACCCGGCCTTGATGACTTATCCACTTTCAAGGATGGCAATCCCCTTAATACTATCTCTCTCCCTCGAAATTTCCTCTCTCCCTGTGTTTATCACATCCAATATTCCACACTCCTCCTCCTTAACTACAATGTCTCATCATCCCCCTCTTTTGTAAAGACAGGCGCGATGTATTCATTAAGTATGTACCCAAGTCTTCCACCTCGACACATAGGTTACCTTTTTGGCCTTTAAGGGGCCTACTCTCCCCTTAGTTATCCCCCTACTCTTAATGTATTGAGAAAACACCTTTGGGTTCTCCTTGATTTTATTTGCCAATATTCTTCCATGCCAACTCTTTGTTTTCCTAATGTCCTTTTTGATTTCTCTCCTCCTCTTTCTATACTTGTTGTGTGTGGTGGCTGAGTTGGGACTATTGATAGAGTTTATCTGCAGACACTTCTTGGGAGGAAACTTTAAGATTATTTACAAGGTACCCAGCAGCAACTACACGTGTGCTTTCAACTCCAACTCTATCTCTACACAACTAACTACTGAGGCAGCCTGCGCTACTCTCCTATTGGGTACGAAAGATCATGTGATCTTCCTTACCAAGCATTATCCTTAAAGTTATATCACACACTAAATAAAACCATAGTTACTATAATACTCCTCTTGGCTTTCTGTAGTATTGAGTTCTCGGTGTCTGACATAAGTTTTCCTTTTCTGCCTTGTCCCACCCTGTAAGTTCCTTGACCATGCGGGGGCTCTAGATTTGGCCATCCACCCTTTTTCTTTGTGGGAACATGTTTAACCTGAATCTCTGGAATCTCACCTTTGAATGCTCCCACTGCTCGGACACTGATTTACCTTCAATAAGCTGTTTCCAGTCCATTCTTGCTAAATCACTCCTCAGCTTAGTAAACTTGGCCAAAGTCCAATTTAGAATTTTAGCTCCTGTTCTATTTTTGTCCTTTTCCATAACTATGTTAAAACTAACTGAATTATGATCACTACCATTTAAATGTTCTCCCACTGCCACTCCTTCCACCTGCCCAGCTTCATTTCCTAAAACTAAGTCCTGAACTGTACCCTCTCAGGTTGGATTTGCTACATACTGACCAAACAAGGTTCTGCTGTATACAACTCAAGAATTCTGTTCCCTCAATTCCTTTCACACTGAATCTTCCTGAGTTAATGTTGGGTTAGTTAAATCCCCTAACTATTATCATTTATTATGAGGGGAATTGAATACAAAAGTAGGGAGGTTATGCTTCAGTTGTACAGGGCATTGGCGGGACCACATTTGGAGTATTGTGTACAGTACTGATCCCCTTATTTAAGGAAAAATGTAAATGCATTAGAAGCAGTTCAGAGGAGGTTTACCAGACTAATACCTGGAATGGTTGGGTTGTCTTATGAGGAAAGGTTTGACAGGCGAGGCTTGTATCCATTGGAGTTTAGAAGAGTAAGAGGTGACTTGATTGAAACCCTTAAGATCCTGAGTGGTCTTGACAGGGTGGATGTGGAGAGGATGCTTCCTCTTGTGGGAGAATCTAGAACTAGGGATCACTGTTTAAAAATAATGGGTCGCCCATTTAAACCGGAGATGAGGAGAATTTTTTTCTCTCAGAGGTTCGTGAGTCTTTGGAATTCTCTTCCTCAAAAGGCAGTGGAAGCAGAGTCATTGAATATTTTTAAGGCAGAGACAGATAGATTCTTTATTAACAAGGGGGTGAAAGGTTACCTGGGGTAGGCAGGAATGTGGGGTTGAGGTTACAATCAGATCAGCCATTATCTTATTGAATGGCGGAGCAGGCTCGAGGGGCTGAGGGGCCTACTCCTGCTCCCATTTTGTATGTTTGTATGCATGTTCATATTACTGCTCAATCGTTTTGCACTTCTTAGAGATTTGCCTACATATTTGCTCTTCTACACCCCTCCAACTGTTGAGGTCTATCATATACTCCTGAGAGTGTGGCTGTCCCTTTTGTCGTTCTTTCACTCAATCCATATGACCTAATGTGATGGTCCTTCAAACATATCATTCCTCCTCACAGCTGTGATTGTTTCTTTGGCCAAAATTGCCATCTCCCCCTCCTTTTTTATCCCCCTCTCTATCTTGGCTGAAAACCCTGTAACCAGGAATGTTAAGGTGCCATTCCTCTCCCTCTTTAAGCCAGGGTGTTCTGTCACCGCTCAGTGACACCCTTGACCCTGGCACCAGGGAGGTAACACACCATCCTGGATTCACGTCTGAGGCCACAGAAATGCCTATCTATTCCCATAACTTATCGAATCACCTATCATTATTGCTCTTCCAATCTTCCTTGTTCCCCCCTGTACACGTGAGCCACCCATGTTACCATGGACTTGGCTCCGGCTGCATTCACCCGATGAACCTTCACTCTCATCAGTATTCAGAGCTCTCCAGGGTCGGAGAGTGGGATGTAACCCGAGGACCCCTGCACTACCTGCCTGTTTCTTTTCGACTGCCTGATGGTCACCCACTCCCTCTCTCTGTGCATATTCTTAAACTGCAGGGTGACCGCATCGATAAACACGCTATCTACGTAGCTCTCAACCTCACGATACTCCATAGTGACGCCAGCTGCTGCTCACGTTCTGAAACCCAGAGCTTAAGATGCTGCAACTAACAACACTTCCTGCACAAATGGTTATCCAGGACAGGGACGTGTCCTGGAGTTCCCATGTAGCACAGGGTGGGCACACTTGAGGTTGGAGCAGCCCTACAATTTCTCTATTTATTGACTATAACTTGGTTACTGCAGATGAACCTTACTGCTGGTAAAAAAAAACCTTACCAATACCAACAAACCTTTACCAATACCAATGAAACTTACAACTATTAATAAACCTTACTAATACTGTACTGATAGACCTTTCCAACACTTAGTCCATCTTACTCATGGTAATAAACCTTAAAAATAAAAGATAAGAATGACCAGCTGCTCACTTGTTGCTTATTGTTAATAGTTAATATCATAAACGTTCTTTACACTCCACAAGCAGCAATACTCACAAGCCAATCAAATTACGACTTTGCTGTTTTGTTACTGTTCACTTCTTTTTTCAAACTTAAGGCACTCCTAGTCCTGAGTCTGCCTCACTCCTGAAGGTAAGTGTCCTAGGCCTCACTCCCCTCAGGCTTTATTCATCTGCTCCCAGCTGTGTTCCACCTTCAGGCCCACCTCACACCCAAAGGTAAGCGCTGGTCCTCTTTTCTCCCTCTCTTCAGGTCTCATAGGTAAAGCAGGCTCCCCCAAAAAGCAATGTGATAATAACTATCTGTTTTAGTGAAGTTGGTTCAAGAATAAATGTTGGCCCGGACACTAGGGAGAACTCCCCTGTTTAATGGGGTCACTCTGATTGTCTTTCCAGGGGAATCTCTGGATACCTCCTATTCAGATGATATCCTGAAGATAGGATGTCTCACTCAGTCTTGATATTTGCAGAGCTTTAGTGATGTTGAAGAGTATATAAGCTCGAACTCATCTCTCTTCATACCTGGCAGGTCAGTACCTGACAGAGATGATTGAGGAAGAAGGGCATCAACATGGTATTGAACTGGCCTTTGTGTGGAACAGAAACCCGAAAAAGATGGAAGGGAGAGTCCGAAAGGAGCTGCAGCTGGAGGATCTGAACAAGTTTGTTGAGAGGTGAGTGATCTCACTTTCATATAAGAGGAATGGTGCAGCCCCCAGCTGGAGTATTGTAGTCAGTACTGGGCAACAGGAGGATATCATGAGCCTTGGAAAGGGTGTAAAGGTGATTTACCAGAATGAGGGCTAGCAGGGTGGAGGGGTTGAAAGATGAGACTAACTGGGCAGAAGACAAAACAGTTGATGGCAAAATGGGAGATGGAGAGAAGAAATGTTCTGTAGACAAGTTTAAAAAGCAGACTGTGTGAGCAGAGAGACATGGGGCTGAACAAAGTCCTGAGAATTTGGTTCAATGGACCTTCAGATCAACCTGCCAAGAGCATCCTGTCCTCAGTACCCGGGAAATGAAGGGGCAAGGGGTGGCGAAACCCAGCGCCTTGCTATGCCGGGATTTGTGTAATCTCGTGATCACTTGTTTTATTGGTCTGCCTTCCTCCCAAGAGCAAGGAGGATCCATCTCAGACCTTGCCTCAGATTCTTGTCTTCACGGTGAAGGAATTAGAAAAACAGCAAGGGAGCTTTTTGCAGTTTGATGGATTTCACATTGTTGTCCAGGGCCACGATTATTGGCTGTTTCCCTTCTCCAGATGCGCTGACCTTATTGTCGAAGTTGCTCATCCTCGGATAATAAAGGAATATGGTGAGGAGTTCCTCAAACATGCAGATTGTATGGTAAGTTTGCCATTGTAGATGCATCCCAGGATACTGAGGGTGGAAACTGCAGAGGCACTAGTGATAATCTTCCAGTCTTCCTTAGACACAGGGGAGGTGCCAGAGGACTGGAGAACTGCGAATGTTATACCCGTGTTCAAAAAGGTGTGCAAGGATAAAGCCGGCAACTACAGACCAGTCAGTTTGACTTCAGTGGTAGGGAAACTTCTGGAAACGAGAGTTCAGGACGAAATCAACAGTCAATAAGACAAGAACAGAATAATTAAGGAAAGCCAGCATGGGTTTCTTAAGGGAAAATCAGGTTTAACTAACTAAACTGCAGTTTTTATAAGGAGGTAACTGAGACGGTTGATAAAGGAAACACTGTTGATGTGGTGTATTTATATTTTCAAAAGGCATTTGATCCAGTGCCACACAACAGACTTGTGAACAAAATTCTAGCTCATGGAATAAAAGGGAAAGTAGGCACTTGGATAAGCATTTGGCTGAGTGTCAGGAAACAAAGAGTAAAGATAAATGGTTGTGTTTTAGGTTGGAGGAAGGTTTGTTGTGGAGTTCCCCAGGGATCAGTGTTGGGACCCTTCTCTTCCTGTTATATATTAATGATTTAGACTGTGGTGTGCAGGGCATGATTTCAAAATTTGTGGATGATACGAAGATTGGAAATGTTGTGAACTGTGATGGGGATTGTCTTGAACTTCAAAAGGACATAGACATGTTGGTGGATTAGGCAGACAAGTGACAGATGAAGTTCAATGCAGAGAAGTGTGAGATGATTCATATTAGCAGGAAAGATATGGTGAGACAGTATAAAATAGAGGGAGAGAGTCTGAAGAAGGTGCAGGAACAGAGGGACCTCGGTGTATACGTACATAGGTCTTTGAAGATGGCAGGGCATGTTGAGAGACCAGGAAATCAAGTAGGTAGCATCTTAGGCTTTATTAATAGGGGCATTGAGTAGAAGAATAAGGAGGTCATGTTGAAATTGTATAAGACATTAGTTAGGCCTCATCTGGAGGACTGCATCCTGTTCTGGGCACCATACTTGAGGAAGAATGTGAAGGCATTGGAGAGAGTACGGAGGAGGTTCACAAGAATGATTCGCAGCATAAAGACCTGTAACTATGAGGATAGATTGGAGATGTTGGGACTGTTTTCCTTGGAGAAAAGAAGGCTGAGAGGAGACTTGATAGAGGTATTCAAGATCCTGAGGGGTATGGACAGGGTAAATAGTGAGAAACTGTTCCGACTCAAGACATCATCAAGAACTAAAGGGTACAGATTCAAAATAATTGGCAAAAGGAGAAAAAGTGATGTGAGAGAAAAACATTTTCACCCAGAGGGTTGTTGGAGTCTGGAACGAACTGTGAGAGGGTGGTGGAGGCAGGTTCGATCGAGGTATTTGAAAGGGAATTGGATCGCTACCTGAAAAGAAGAGTGTGCAGCGTTACGGAGATAAGGCAGGGGAGTGGGACTAGGGGGAATGCTCTTTCAGAGAGCCAGTGCAAACTCGATGGGCCGAATGGCCACCTTCTGTACTGTAAAGAGTCTGTGATTCAATTCGTTGGTAGCTTTTAATGGAGTCCATAGGACACAGAATAAAAGTAACTTTCTTTGAGTGAAGAGTGGAGTGGTAGGAGGAGGTGCAGATAAAACCCTGTTCCTCTCTTTGCCCCTTGTTGAAATCCTTAACTCTCATTCCTTAAAGAACACCCCATGGGTGACAACAACAATTAACAGGATCTTCAACAATGAGAAACATTGGAAAGCACCTAACAGGGGCAGGATCAAAGCACAAAATTGGACTAGAAGTGGCGAGATTAAGATGGGTGATGAAAAGCTCCATCAATTAGGTGGAGTTTTAAAGGGAAGCCTGAAAGGAGGAGAGGGAGGTGAAGTGGAGGAGAGGGAGGTGAAGTGGAGGAGAGGGAGGTGAAGTGGAGGAGAGGGAGGTGAAGCGGAGGAGAGGGAGGTGAAGCGGAGGAGAGGGAGGTGAAGCGGAGGAGAGGGAGGTGAAGCGGAGGAGAGGGAGGTGAAGCGGAGGAGAGGGAGGGGAAGCGGAGGAGAGGGAGGGGAAGTGGAGGAGAGGGAGGTGAAGCGGAGGAGAGGGAGGTGAAGCAGAGGAGAGGGAGGTGAAGCGGAGGAGAGGGAGGTGAATTGGAGGAGAGGGAGGTGAAGTGAAGGAGAGGGAGGTGAAGCGGAGGAGAGGGAGGTGAAGCGGAGGAGAGGGAGGTGAAGCGGAGGAGAGGGAGGTGAAGTGGAGGAGAGGGAGGTGAAGCGGAGGAGAGGGAGGTGAAGCGGAGGAGAGGGAGGTGAAGCGGAGGAGAGGGAGGTGAAGTGGAGGAGAGGGAGGTGAAGTGGAGGAGAGGGAGGTGAAGTGGAGGAGAGGGAGGTAAAGCGGAGGAGAGGGAGGTAAAGCGGAGGAGAGGGAGGTGAAGTGGAGGAGATGGTTCAGGGAGGGAATTCCAGACAATGCCTTTCAGTTAAATGATAACACAGTTGTCCATGTGGGGCAAAAAGCAGGGAATTTCCAAAAGTGAAGCTCCTCTCAGTAAGTGTTTTGCAGCATTGGCCCCGGACTAATTGGACTGAGACTGCCTGTTGGATGCTTCCAGTCATCATGTGACACTGACCACCCACTCGACCTGGGCAAAGTTCAAAACAAGGCTCTAAGAGTGACCGGACAACGTATCCACAGGCCGTACCTCACTGGGGCACAGAGAAGGTGATTGATTGTTGCCACTGGCTGTGAATCAGTACCCACAGAGGAGACACTGAGATTTTACAGCTGCAGTTAGAAGCAATGTTTCCACATCAGGCAATTGGGAGATTGGGGAATGTCAAACAAGGGTTTGCAGATTGGCAACATCACAACATACAGGGAAATGGAATTAGACAAATCTAGTTAAACATCCAGCACAGGTATCGGCTCAGTGGGCTGAATGGTTTCCTTCTGTACTGTAAATTCTTTGATTAAGTGCGAGCCAAAAAGAAGAGAAAGAACCTGCAGCACTTTTCAAACTCACAAACAAAACAGTTAAAGAGGCTGATCACTCCTCACCCAGTCGCTCAGAAATTCCAACACCGGAGACAGGCACAACTCCCAAAAAGTACATTTCAGCCCAGTGCACGGCCTGCTGAATGATTGCATTTCCCAGCGTTTTCCACACTGGAATAACTCTTTCCTGGCTCACAGATTGGGTCTCCAACAGCATTTGCCGAACAGGAAGTGGACACCAAATGTCACGAGGCAGCAAGGAGATACGGACACACGCTGTATATACCCAGTGGGGCACTCTGGGGGGCACAAGACATCCAAAAGATGGCCAACAGAGGAACACTGAAGGTGAGCAGTCATGGGTTCCAGAACTAGGCAGAGCTCCTCAATGCGGACAGAGAAGTTGATTTTTCTTCATTTCTCTCTTACTGTACATGTATAGTTCCAGAGTCACCAAGAACAGCTTAAGGTCTCACTGGGTTAGAAGGTTAGAAGTGAATTGAGGCATGTACAGGAAAAAGAAGATAATCTGAATGTGGAGGGGTGGAGCAACAGAGTATGTGAAGGAGTAAGGAGCCCGATGGGCTAGTGTGTGTGTGTGAGGGTGGGGAGTTGGATGGGGCACAGTGTGTGTGTGAGGGTGGGGAGTTGGATGGGGTACAGTGTCTGTGTGGGTGTGGAGTTGGATGGGGTACAGTGTGTGTGTGAGAAGGTGAGGAGTTGGATGGGGTACAGTGCGTGTGTATGTGGGTGGGGAGTTGGATGGGATAGAGTGCGTGGTGTGCATGGGGAATTTGATGGGGTACAGAGTGTGTGTGGGTGGGGAGTTGGATTGGGTACAATGTGTGTGTGAGGTTGGGGAGGTGAATGGGATACAGTGTGTGTGTGAGAGGGTGGGGAGTTGGATGGGGTACAGTCTGTGTGTGAGAGGGTGGGGATTTGGATGGGGTACATTGTGTGTGAGAGGGTGGGGATTTGGATAGGGTACATTGTGTGTGAGAGGGTGGGGATTTGGATGGGGTACAGTGTGTGAGAGGGTGGGGATTTGGATGGGATACAGTGTGTGTGAGGGTGGGGAGTTGGATGGGATACTGTGTATCTGCGGGTGGGGAATTGGATGGGGTACAGTGTGTGTGAGAGTGTGGGGAGTTGGATGGGGTACAGTGTGTGTGAGAGTGTGGGGAGTTGGATGGGGTACAGTGTGTGTGTGAGAGTGTGGGGAGTTGGATGGGGTACAGTCTGTGTGTGAGAGGGTGGGGATTTGGATGGGTTACATTGTGTGTGAGAGGGTGGGGATTTGGATGGGGTACAGTGTGTGTGTGTGAGGTTGGGGCATTGGATGGGGTACAGTGTGTGTGTGAAGGTGGTGAGTTGGATGGGGTACAGTGTGTGTGTTTGTGGGTGGGGTGTTGGATGGGGTACAGTGTGTGTGAGAGGGTGGGGAGTTGGATGGAGTACAGTGTGTGTGTGAAAGGGTGGGAAGTTGGATGGGGTACATTGTGTGTGTATGTGGGTGGCGAGTTGGATGGGGTACAGTGTCTGTATGTGGATGGGGAGTTGGATGGGGTACAGAGTGTGTGTGAGAGGGTCGGGAGTTTAATGGGGTACAGGGTGTGTGAGGGTGGGGAGCTGGATGGGGTACAGTATTTGTGTGAGAGGGTGGGGAGTTAGATGCTGTACAGTGTGTGTGTGAGAAGGTTGGGAGTTGGATGGGGTACAGTGTGTGTGAGACGGTGGGGAGTTGGATGGGGTATAGTGTGTGTGTGGGTGGGGAGTTGGTTGGGGTATAGTGTGTGTGTGGGTGGTGAGTTGGATGGGGTATAGTGTGTGTGTGGGTGCGGTGTTGGATGGGGTACAGTGTGTGTGAGAGGTTGGGGAGTTGGATGGGGTACAGTGTGTGTGTGAGAGGTTGGGGAGTTGGATGGGGTACAGTGTGTGTGAGGGTGGGGAGTTGGATGGGATACTGTGTGTGTGTGGGTGGGGATTTGGATGGGGTACAGTCTGTGTGTGAGGGTGGGGAATTGGATGGGGTACAATGTGTGTGTGGGTGGGGAGTTGGATGGTGTACAGTGTGTGTGAGAGGGTGAGGAGTTGGATGGGGTACAGTGTGTGTGTATGTGGGTGGGGAGTTGGATGTGATAGAGTGTGTGTGGGTGTGGGTGGGGAGTTGGATGGTGTACAGTGTGTGTGAGAGGGTGGGGAGTTGGATGGGGTATAGTGTGTGTGTATGTGTGTGGGGTGTTGGATGGGGTATAGTGTGCATGTGAGAGGGTGGGGAGTTGGTTGGGGTACAGTGCATGTGTATGTGGGTGGGGAGTTGGATGGGATAGAGTGTGTGTGGGTGTGGGTGGGGAGTTGGATGGGGTACAGTGTGTGTGTGAGAGGGTGGGGAATTGGATGGGGTACAGTTTGTGTGTGTGAGAGGGTGGGGAGTTGGATGGGGTACAGTGTGTGTGAGAGGGTGGGGAGTTGGATGGGGTACAGTGTATGTGAGAGGGTGGGGAGTTGGATGGGGTACAGTGTGTGTGTGAGAGGGTGGGGTGTTGGATGGGGTACAGTGTGTGTGAGAGGGTGGGGAGTTGGATGGGGTACAGTGTGTGTGTGAGAGGGTGGAGTGTTGGATGGGGTACAGTGTGTGTGAGAGGGTGGGGTGTTGGATGGGGTACAGTGTGTGTGAGAGGGTGGGGAGTTGGATGGGGTACAGTGTGTGTGTGAGAGGGTGGGGAGTTGGATGGGGTACAGTGTGTGTGAGAGGGTGGGGAGTTGGATGGGGTACAGTGTGTGTGTGAGAGGGTGGGGAGTTGGATGGGGTACAGTGTGTGTGAGAGGGTGGGGAGTTGGATGGGGTACAGTGTGTGTGAGAGGGTGGGGAGTTGGATGGGGTACAGTGTATGTGAGAGGGTGGGGAGTTGGATGGGGTACAGTGTGTGTGTGAGGGTGGGGAGTTGGATGGGGTACAGTGTATGTGAGAGGGTGGGGAGTTGGATGGGGTACAGTGTGTGTGAGAGGGTGGGGAGTTGGATGGGGTACAGTGTGTGTGTGTGAGGATGGGGAGTTGGATGGGGTACAGTGTGTGTGAGAGGGTGGGGAGTTGGATGGGGTACAGTGTGTGTGAGAGGGTGGGGAGTTGGATGGGGTACAGTGTGTGTGAGAGGGTGGGGAGTTGGATGGGGTACAGTGTGTGTGAGAGGGTGGGGAGTTGGATGGGGTACAGTGTGTGTGAGAGGGTGGGGAGTTGGATGGGGTACAGTGTGTGTGAGAGGGTGGGGAGTTGGATGGGGTACAGTGTATGTGAGAGGGTGGGGAGTTGGATGGGGTACAGTGTGTGTGTGAGGGTGGGGAGTTGGATGGGGTACAGTGTATGTGAGAGGGTGGGGAGTTGGATGGGGTACAGTGTGTGTGAGAGGGTGGGGAGTTGGATGGGGTACAGTGTGTGTGTGTGAGGATGGGGAGTTGGATGGGGTACAGTGTGTGTGAGAGGGTGGGGAGTTGGATGGGGTACAGTGTGTGTGAGAGGGTGGGGAGTTGGATGGGGTACAGTGTGTGTGAGAGGGTGGGGAGTTGGATGGGGTACAGTGTGTGTGAGAGGGTGGGGAGTTGGATGGGGTACAGTGTGTGTGAGAGGGCGGGGAGTTGGATTAGCCATAATTGCTTCCAAAGGTAAGAGAATAGGTGCGGACTCCCCTTTGTGTGTCCTGCTCAAATACACCACTCGGCAAAGATGATGCACTGCAGCAAGAGGCCTCATTGGAAAGGCCTGAGTGGTCAAGCGTATCTGGAAGTTGACCTTTTACCCTTTCCTACAGGCCCTGAAGGTGACAATGAGCAAACATCCGGACAGCTTCATCCTGCAGGGCCATCTGCAAGAGCTGAAGGAAAGCCTGAAGGGCCAGCGGTCTGTACTGTACGAAGGCCCCGTGAGGAACCTGTGCCCCCTTGCACCCAACAATGTCAACACCATGGCTGCTGCAGCAATGGCCGGACACAACTTGGGCTTTGACCGGGTGCAGGGCTGCCTGGTAGCTGACCCAAGGTAATTCCCATGGCTGGGTTATTGAGTTCTCTTTCAGAGATACTGCAAGCAAGGTAAATTTTCAGTCCGATTGATGTCCATTGCCAAAGAAAAGTATCAGATTGGCACCATTACAGTCACGAAGAACATTTGATAAGAACTGTTATTTGCAATAATTAAGCACACAGATCGTCGGCAAAACCAGTGTTTACCAGTGAATCCATAAATTAACAGTGAGATTTTCAGCTGACTGTCAAATCCTGAACTCTCATTTAAAAAAAACTCTTTCCAATCCCTTATCTTCCTTTCATCTTCCTTGTCAATCACTTCAGTTACACACATCCTGATTGAGCTGGGTTTTTTTTATTTTTTAGTCATTCATGGGATGTGGGGGTCGCTGGCTGGGCCAACATTTATTACCCATCCCTAATCGCCCTTGAGAAGGTGGTGGTGAGCTCCAACAATCACAACCATCTTTCTTTGTGCTAGGTACGACTCCAACCAGTGGAGATGTTTCCCCCTGTTTCCCATTGACTTCAGTTTTGCTAGGGCTCCCTGATGCCACACTCAGTCAAATGCGGCCTTGATGTCAAGGGCAGTCACTCTCACCTCTCACCTCAACAGACCCTTAGACTGAAGACAGTTCAGGAAATTTATGAACTATCAAAGAGAAATCTTACTTTTCCATCACCCTCAGCCACACTCCTTTCAAGACACGTGACCTGATAAGGTATTTTTTGCACACAGACGTTCACATCTGGTCAATACGAAGACCTGGCCATCATAAAGTTGGCACAAAACAACAACAGTGTGTACTTATAGTAAAATGTCCCACAGTATCACACAGTGTTCCTAGACAAAATCTGACATTGAGCCACATAAGGGGATATTGGAAGGGGTAACCAGACACTTGGTCAGAGAGGAAGGTTTTAAAGAGAGTGTTAAAGGAGGATAAAGAGGTGGAGAGGTTTAGCGAGGGAATTCCAGAACCTAGGGCCCACCAGGTAGCTGAAGGCACAGTTGCTAATAGTAGAGTGAAGGAAATCAGACCAATCCATCATCGCTGTGACCTCCTGCCTGCACCTGCACCCTGGAAAATCCTCAACATAGCCATTTGCATAATGGGAAATGGTCATATCCTGAGGGAAACTGCGGGAATATCCAGGGAACCATTGGGAAGGTGTCAAATGTGCATCACAACAACAAGAAGGGAGATGCTCAAGATGCATTGTGACTAGAGCTGGATTCAAGGTGTAGCGTGACCAGAACTGGATCCAGTGTTCCAGATGCAATGTGACCAGAACTGGATCCAGTATTCCAGATGCAGTGTGACCAGAACTGGACCCAGTGTTCCAGATGCAGTGTGACCAGAACTGGATCCAGTGTTCAAGGTGCAGTCTGACCAGAACTGGATCCAGTGTTCGAGGTGCAGTCTGACCAGAACTGGATCCAGTGTTCAAGGTGCAGTGTGACCAGAACTGGATCCAGTGTTCAAGGTGCAGTGTGACTATAACTGGATCCAGTGTTCAGGGTGCAGTGTGACTAGAACTGGATCCAGTGTTCAAGGTGCAGTCTGACCAGAGCTGGATCCAGTGTTCAAGGTGCTGTGTGACGAGAACTGGATCCAGTGTTCGGGGTGCAGTGTGACCAGAACTGGATCCAGTGTTCGGGGTGCAGTGTGACGCGAACTGGATCCAGTGTTCGGGGTGCAGTGTGACCAGAACTGGATCCAGTGTTCGGGGTGCAGTGTGACCAGAACTGGACCCAGTGTTCAAGGTGCAGTGTGACCAGAACTGGACCCAGTGTTCAAGGTGCAGTGTGACCAGAACTGGATCCAGTGTGGGGTGCAGTGTGACGAGAACTGGATCCAGTGTTCGGGGTGCAGTGTGACTAGAACTGGATCCAGTGTTCGGGGTGCAGTGTGACCAGAGCTGGATCCAGTGTTCGGGGTGCAGTGTGACTAGAACTGGATCCTGTAATTAAGGTATTTTCAAATTTCCTTTGAATTAGATTTTCAATTAAGTTGAAATTCCTTCTGACCCTGTAGCCTGTTGAATTTTCACATCGTGGATATTGAAGTCACCGGTCCAGTGAACAAGGCCTCAGGCCATGAATTCACAGTAAAGACTAGCCGACAGAACCCTGCTCCTCCAGGAGAAGTGACGGGTATGGCAACCTATACTTCATTCTGGAGCAGCCTGCTCAGTAAGTACATGACTGTACCTCACTCTCAATACCCTGACGAATGAGAGGTCAAGCAGATTAATGTTTCCATAATTGTATCATCAGCCTGTACAAGATCTGACATTGTGGTGACAAAGAAATAAGGTGAAAGAGTTGCATTAATATAGCACCCGCTCACACCACAGAAATATATCCAAGTGTAAAGCAATTAACTTTTTGACATGTGGTGTGTTTTATTTAAGCAAATGTGATTTAGAAAAAGCTTGCAGACTAACAGTTTGCATTTAAATAGCACCTTTAAGTATATTACGATCTGGAATGTGCTACTCGAAAGACTGGTGGAATCAGATTCTATAGGAACTGTCAAAAAGACAATTGGACTCTTAATTAAAGGGAACTACTTTACAGGGCTGTGGGGAAAGAGCTGGGTCTGAATAGAAGAGCTTTTCCATGGAGCTGGTGCAGGCATGGTCCACACTGAATGGCCTATTTCTGTGTGGTAAGCATTTATGATTCTACAAGGCACTTCACAGGGAGATTATCAAGTAAGATTCCACACAAAGCCAGGTAAAGAGCCATTAGAAAGGGCATCCGAAATTTTATATAACACAGTGACAGTTTCAATCAGGGAGCTTCGGTCCAGTGAAGCCTCTTACCCACTGTGGATCTTTGATACATTTCTTGGTGTGCTGTTGACCAGAACCTGCTGGACTTCCTTCTTGAAACCCATTCAGGTTCCTTTTCCCACCACCCACCTCCATGCACCCGGTGATCTGTTCCACCACCTTTTCAACAACAAACTTTCCTCTTGCATCTTCTCTTCTCAGGTTATCGTCCTGAATAGCAAAGGGAATTCTGGAATATTATTCCAAAGGGAGGCCGGCAAACTGAGGGGATTGAGTTCTAATGGGTGCAAAATAATTGAGGGTTAAGGTCAAACTCCCACCCTGAGATTTCTTTATCCTCAGATAACTATTCGCTCCATGGGCTGATTCATCGTTTTAACAGGCAGCCTCTGCTGCCCTCTCCCGGACCTGTGTTGAGGCCACTAGACTCAAGTATTTAACATGCAAGTTGGTGACAGCCGAACACATGAAAAAACAAATTGTGTGCAGAATAACTTTAATGGATTGATGGAGAAAACACCAATGTCAAAGTCTAATAGTGCGAGCCAGGTGAGGCCTGGCCAGATTCTTACACTTTAACCAATTGTCTTTTTGACAGTTCCTATAGAATCTGATTCCACCAGTCTTTCAAGTAGCACATTCCAGATCTTAATACACTTGAAGGTGCTATTTAAATGCAAATTGTTAGTCTGCAAATTTTTTTTTTATCACATTTGTTTACAGGTTCAGCATTGAAGTTTGTTTTCTGTATACTCCTGGCTCAGTAAAGTTATTAAACCCAAAGGCTGGGGAGGCAACATTAACTCACTGATCCAGATTGTTAAAAAGGATTGTCCCCCTTCCCCATCCTCAATAAAAAACCTCCCACTGCCACCTCTCTGTGTTCATTCTCCACCCAAGTCATTGCTGTTTGATTGGATGAACAGCAAGATGGCTGTTTGGTTTGAAATGCAATCATGTACTAAAGGTCCTCCCTGGCTTGCTGTAGTCAGGAGTCCGCTGCCATGAGGCGCTGACTAGAAGCAGCCATGTTACATTCATTTCTTAATAAAGAGAGTAAACAAGTAGCACAGTACTCATTGAGCTTGTAACATGGTGTCAGAGGTGGAGCTGAGATTGAGTTAGAAGAGCTGTTTGGAGCACAGCTACTAAAAGAGGAGTACAAAAATGTTCAGAGCCACTGAAAAGGAAAAGCAAACAAAAGAAGCAGGCTCCAGTGGATCACTGGGCGAGAGAAACAATGGCTGTGAAATTTTCTCTTCTGGTGCCTGTTGAAATGAAAGGCAATAGGCGGCAGAACTGGCAGTTTTCCCACTTGCATTGGCCACCCAACTACGAGACTGCAACAGATTTAATTAACAAGCTGGAGCAGTGACTGGAAGCAGCCATGTTACATTCATTTAAATATTTCATAATAAAGAGAGAGTACAAGAAACACTGTACTCATTCAGCTCATAACAGTGATTCTCATGGTCTAATGAAGATTCACCCACCTGAAACCGGAGGCTGCAAGTTGTAGTCCAAGGTTTACTTGCTTTGATCTGTTTGTTGAATTGCTAACATTTTCCATCCCCTCACTGCCATTTCCCTAGATTGTAAAGGTCACGGGGGCAAACTCTTTCTGTGCTGAGGAGTCGTCCAGTTCGTATGTCCTGAAGGAATTGAGCCATTGATCAGGTTCTCGGAGGTATGCCCATCTTGTAAGACATGAATAAAGTGCAGTTGCAAACCATTTTTCACTGTCTGCTCTCTTAGATTTGTGACACTGGAGGCTATATTTCTGGACCAATACTTGGGTCAGCAGTACACCCTCAGACTGGGAAGCACCAGGAATTAATTGGTCCTCAAACAAGCCAGGGGATACTGGCACAGTTCCCAGCTGCACAGGTTGGTCAGCTGAATGAGGAGGGGAATGGGTTCCAGAGATAGGAGAGCAATTATGGCTCCTTTGGAGTTGGGACTACAATCTTGGTCTCCTGGCTCCATTGGAACATCATTATTTACCTGTCATTGGTGGCCGCAGCTACTTTCTGGTTACATATTTAAGATGCCTAACATATTTCAGGTTTCAGCCCCAAACACCTAATTCATGGTATTTTTGGCACTTGTGAAATACATTTTCATTGGGAAACCAGGGAGAAGAGAAAGTTCATGAAGAGAAAATGGTGTAAAGTCTATCAGTTTCGAAAATGCCCTGCATGAATAAATTCCTGTCAGTCAGAGCTCAGGTTAATGTCCATTCTGAAGAGGACTTCAGTGATCACTAACACAGGGCCAGGAAGAACCCAATCAGGCCTTGGAAGGCAGAATGTTAATGTTGTGCACATGTCCAAAAATATGACAACAGAATTCACTGGTGTTGAAGCTCCCATGACTGAACTGTGCTTAAACTACACCATAAATAGGGAACTTGATTTTTTTTTTATTATTCATTCACAGGATGTGAGCTTCACTGGCTAGGCTAGTATTTATTGCCCATCCCTAGTTGCCCTTGAGAAGGCAGTGGTGAGCTGCCTTCTTGAACTGCTGCAGTCCCTGTGGTGTAGGTACTCCCACTGTACTGTTCGGGAGGGAGTTCCAGGATTTTGACCCAGTGACAGTGAAGGAACGCTGATATATTTCCAAGTCAGGATGGTGAGTGGCTTGGAGGGGAACTTGCAGGTGGTGGTGTTCCCATCTATCTGCTGCCCTTGTCCTTCTAGATGGTAGTGGTCGAGAGTTTGGAAGGTGCTGTCTAAGGAGGCTTGGTGAATTCCTGCAGTGCATCTTTTAGATTGTGCACACTGCTGCTACTGTGCGTCGGTGGTGAAGGGAATGAATGTTTGTGGATGTGGTGCCAATCAAGCGGGCTGCTTTGTCCTGGATGGTGTCGAGCTTCCCAGGTGTTGTGGGAGCTGCACCCATCCAGGCAAGTGGAAAGTATTCCATCACACTCCTGACTTGTGCCTTGTAGATGATGGACAGGCTTTGGGGAGTCCGGAGGTGAGTTACTCACCACAGGATTCCTAGCCTCTGACCTGCTCTTGCAGTCTTATATTTATATGGCTAGTCCAGTTCAGCTTCTGGTCAATGGTAACCCCCAGGATGTTGATAGTGGGGGATTCAGTGATGGTAATGCCATTGACAGCGCAAGAGCAATAAGTAGATGGGTTGATAGATACACAAAGAACAGATCAAATCCAACTGATCCACTGAGTGGAGTGCAACATTTAAGCATAAGCTACAATGCAGTACTCAACTGAAAAACACACTTGATCCAAATCATTCTCTGCTCAATGTGAGAAACTTTGAAACAGAGCAAGGGACACAACTGTGAGAGGAAGACGTGAGGAAAGCATGTTACATCAGAGGGGAACATATGATTCTCTGTCTGACTGGGATTTTGCAAAGAGACCTGATATGACACATGTATCAAGGCAAGTGTGCGAGGGAAAGGATCAATGTTTCATCTGTTTGAGCATGTAAGTGGATGGGGGGCATTCAATTGTGCAAGGGTATAAGTATAAGGGTATCTGGTGTAGCAAGGGTTACTGGGAACCAGTACCGTCCACAATGTGATGTAAATAGACACATGACCTGCGACTAGAGTCAGTTGCAGACTGGGCAGAAACCTGTGTAGAAGCAAGCATGGAGTTAGGTCCTAGATTGGGCTATACCCTGTATATTTGTACATAGCTGTGTTATCAGTGAACACAATGTCCAATCATATGAGACTCAGAATCTCTTGGTGAGACCTAATGAACATACAATATACAACATGGTGGCAGCAAATAGAAAAACCCAGAATCTCAGAGAAGCTGGAGTAGGAATTCAAAAGCTGGAAAATTAAAGGAGCAGCATCCTGACCTGACTGAAATCACCTGAAGGAACATCACCTGAAAGGAGATCCAGTGCAGAATTGGAGGCAGAAAGGCAGAAGAAAAATACTCCACTGTACAGCTGAGGACTCCACAAGATCTCATGGGAGTCCACCAGTGAATGCCCACAGAGTGCAGAGTCAAAAGGACCTAACAGGGGTCAGCAAAAAACATTCAGTTCTGAGCCAGGATTACCCCAAAAAGCTTCAGTGCTGCCAAAACAGTAAGAGCAGCCCATTTTACAACGCACTGCGACCTGCCCAGGTTCAGAATCAGTGCCATACCACATGGCAGCTGAGCTCATTGTAGAAAAGAAAATGGAAGGTTTGAAACCCTCGTCCAAAGCTGGCAATCAATGGTAAAACACCCGAAAATCCTCCGAGATCACAAGGAAGCCCCAGAATCGTTGCTTGAATAAATTGCTGCACAAAACTAAAGGCAAAGTGGTCGGGATGGCCATTGCTGCAGGAGCTCACCAAAACGTGGCAAGCAACAGGAAGACTCTCTGGGAAAAACGGTCACCACTGCGCCATCTTTAAAAGCTGCAGAGCATTTCCAGCTGTACTTACCTGAACGGACAACAAAACCAACATTACCAGACCAGTTTGGACTGATCCAAGGGCCAGACCAAACACAACATTGGTGTCTTTGGCAGAAACGATTCTTAAGATACATGGTAACTTCAGGATTGGCTAAAAGGACAGAAGCTGAACAAGCGAATACACTACTTTATTCAGCAGGAACGATAGCCAAAGATATCTTTGTAAGGCAAGGAATAAACAAAAGCAAATATGTTCTGTTGAAGAGTCATACGGACTCGAAAATTTAACTGTGTTCCTCTCCGCAGATGCTGCCAGACCTGCTGAGTTTTTCCAGGTATTTTTATTTCTGTTAAGGAATAAACCAATCCTCAGATTTAATGAAGTTCTAAGATCATTTGATATATATTTTAATCTAAGAAGCTAAATTAAACTAAATTTTAGAGAGAGTGAAATTCAACAAACCTGTCCAACATCCTGGAGAACCAGTTGACTCTTGTATAAATGAATTATAGAGTTTGGCTGAAGTCTGTGACTATGGTGACCTTAGGTCAGAACTCCTAAGGGACAGAATTATTGTCGGAGTGGTTGACAATGGCCTTTCAGAGGTACTATAGGCCAAGGAAGATCTAACTCTAGAAAAAGATAGCCAAATAGTCAGGCAGTCTGAAATTCGCCGATAGCACTGATTCATTTTATGTGGTGAAAGCAAACCATGGTACAAAGTAACTCCATGTGTCCAGCTAGTGAAACAACAAAGGGGCAGAGAGTATCCAGGCCAAGGAAGGAAATAACCAAACAGACTACGAGAGGGTGGGTGACCATGTCAGCGCTGTGGAGCCAGACGACCGCACAGACGAGAACATTGTCCAGCAATTTCAGTGCAGTTTCAACTGCAACCGCCTGGGATACTTTGGAAAACTATGCAAAGCCAAGATATCCAGACCAGCAGAGGATCCCAAGATCCCAAGAGGATCCATGAGATTGAGGTACCACACCAGGAAGAGACCAACCATTCTGTTGGGCAAGATCAAGGATCCTGGATTCTCTTTTTGGAATGTGGACATTTCAGTCAACGGTCACCTCACTAACTTTAAATTGGACACGGGAGCCACTGTTACGATCCCCTCAGATAAGGAACCATGGCTGAGAGAGCCCTGGCTACAAACGACAGATACACTGGAGGAATCCGACTTCTGGTCATAGGCATGATCCTCGAACCACTAAGGCATGGCAACAAGCAGATATCTGAAGTCATGTATGTCATCCGAAACCAATCTTTCTCTCTGTTGAGCAGAGATGCCCGTGTTGTCCTTAACGTTCTTCAAATGGGAGAAGACGTGGGAGAAGACGTCAAGACAACCTCTGTTGTCAAATACACAAAACTGCAAGTTCCTGTGAGGCTCACCAGTAAAGAGACTCCCGACAGGGACTTCAGCTCTGAATTGGCTTCACTCTCTGCAGAGTCGGTTTGTCCAGTTTCTTTGCAGGTGGCAGGAACTCTTCTTTGGCCAGACCAGCCGAACCTTCAGGTAATTACCACAGTACCTCAAGCGGAAGACACAGGAAAATGACCAGCAAAAGAAGAATGAGCCCCAACCCCAGGCTCCAATGGTCACACTACCTGAAAACACCACGGCACAAACATTGCAACCTCCAGCCAATGTGCAAAGCTGCAAGACGATGCTGGAGAAAGGAACTAGCAACGATCAGCTCACCAGAGCATCACCTCCCTGAGGCATGGAGACACATGGAAGAACACATTGTTGTGATAAAAGCCAAGCTGCAAGGTGAGCCCACTGATGAGGAACATCCATACGACAGGGAGAAACATCTTCAACTTCCATGAAGATCATGGTGGACCATACGCACTGGCTCATACCACGAATGAACGGAGTGAAGACACTCTCCGAAAGAACGGGACAAACCGGTGGTCCCCAAGCAGAACAGTGGGGAGTTTGACAAAGAGAAGCTCAACTCGAAGGAGCAGAAAAAGCATATCAGAAGAAGACAATCAAGTGCCAGAAACACAGACTACAACGGAAACTCTAAATTAACAAAGATTTCCCAAAACAACAGAGCCGACCACTCCTCCAAATGTGTCCAGAACAAGATTTGGAAGAATTGTCAAGGCTTGAGACTGCCTGAATTTATAACCCCTCTCTATTCAATAAGGGAGGGAGATAGAAAACAGAAAGTGATAGGCCAGTTAGCATCGATCGTGGATGTTGTTATAGCTGGGCACTGAGAAAAACTCTAGGTAATTGGGAAGAGTCAGCATGGTTTTGTGAAAGGGAAATCATGTTTAACCAATTTATTGGAGTTCTTTGAAGGAGTAACATATACTGTGAATGAAGGGGAACCTGTAGACATGCCAGTAGAAGGCACTTGATAAGGTGCCACATCAAAGGTTATTGCAGAAAATAAAAGCTCATGGTGTAGGGGTAACATATTGGCACAGATAGATGATTGGTTAGCTAACAGGAAGCAGAGAGTTCTGGTCGCCACACTATAGCAAGGATGTGATTGCACTGGAGAGGGTGCAGAGGAGATTCACCAGGATGTTGCCTGGACTGGGGCGTTTCAGCTATGAAGAGAAACTGGATAGGCTAGGGTTGTTTTCCTTGGAGCAGAGAAGGCTGAGGGGGGACCTGATAGAGGTATACAAAATCATGAGGGGCATAGATAGGGTAGATAAAAATAAACTTTTCCCCTTAGTGGAGGTGTCAATAACCAGGGGGCATAGATTTAAGGTAAGGGGCAGGAGGTGTAGAGGGGATTTGAGGAAAGATTTTTTCACCCAGACGGTGGGTGGCATCAGGAACACATTGCCTGAGGGGGTGGTAGAGACAGGAACCCTCACAACATTTAAGAAGTATTTAGATGAGCACTTGAAATGCCATAGCATACAGGGCTATGGGCCAAGTGCTGGGAAATGGGATTGGAATAGATAGGTGCTTGATAGCCGGCATGGACACAATGGGCTGAAGGGCCTGTTTCTGTGCTGAATAACTTTATAACTATGACTGTATGGCTGAGTATGCATAAATGGGTCTTTTTCTGATTGGCAGGATGTGACGAGTGGAGTCCCACAGGGGTCTGTACTGGGGCCTCAACTTTTTACGATTTACATCAATGACTTAGATGAGGGGAGTGAAGACATGGTATCTAAATTAGCAGATGACACAAAGATAGGTAGGAAAGTATGTTGTGAAGAGGACATGAGGAGGTTGCAGACAGATATATGTAGGTTGAGTGAGTGGGCAAAGATCTGGTAAATGGAGGGAAAATGTGAATTTGTTCACTTTGGCAGGAAGAATAAAAAAGCAGAGTATTACTTAAACGGAGAATGGCTGCAGAATTCCAAGGTGCAGAGGGATCTAGGTGTTCTAATGCATGAGTCAGAAAAGTTAATATGCAGGTACAGCAAGTAATTAAGAAGGCTATCCTTTATTACGATAGAAATTGAACAGCCAAGGATGTTATTCTTTATTTATACAGGGCATTGGTGAGACCACATCTCATTTTGGTCTCCTTATTTAAGGAAGGATGTAAATGCATTGGAGGCGGTTCAGTGGAGGTTTAGTAGATTGATACCTGGAATGAGTGGGCTGTCTTTGAGAAAAGGTTAGACAAACTGAGCTTGCTCCACTGGAGTTTAGAAGAGTGAGGGGTGACTTGATTGAAGTATATAAGATCCTGAAAGGTCTCGACAAAGATGGAAAGGATGTTTCCTCTTCGGGGTGAGTCCAGAAATAGGGGATATTGTTTCAAAATAAGGGGTCACCCTTTTAGGACAGAGATGAGGAGAATTTTTTTCTCTCAAAGGGTTGTGCGATTTTGGAACTCTCTGCCTCAGAAGGCCGTGGAGGTGGAGCCGTTGAGTATTTTTAAGGCAGAGGTAGATAGATTCTTGTTAGGCAAGGGAATCAAAGGTTATCGGGAGTAGATGGGAATGGGGAATTTAAAATACAAACAGATCAGCTGTGATCTTTTTGAATGGCAGAGCAGGTTCGAGGGGCTGAATGGCCTACCTCTGCTCCTAATTCATATGTTCATATGTAAAGTCAGAGACTTGTTGGGAAGAAGGGGTAGCATGATTGTAATGTAAATATGTTGGGTAGCAACTTGGGTGGGGGAGGTGTAGTATAAGGGTATCTGGCATAGCAAGGATTAACGTAGGACTAGGAAGCAGTACCGCCCAAAGTATGATATAACGAGACACATGACTTGAGACTAGGGTCAGTTGTGAACTGGACAGAGACCTGTGTAGAAGCAAGCATGGAGTTAGCTCATAGCTTGGGCTATACCCTGTAGGTATGTACATAGTTATGTCTTAGCAATGAACAATCAATGTTCAACCGTACAAGACTCAGAACCTCTTTGTGAGACCCACTGAACATACAACAAGAATGAGTGTGCAAAGAGGATTCTGAAACAGTCCTGCGCAACTGCTCTGGTCTGAATTCGACAGAGAGCAGTTCCAGATTCAGAGAATCCACAGTAAAAACAGCCATTTTACAAACAGCTTGAGCATCACGAAACAGACTGAGGGTAAAATGGACTTGGAGACCCTGCCCCAAATAACCATTCACCTCAGCCACTGAATACAGATATCACAAGAGAGAGAGAGAGAGACCCTGTAAGCAGAGGAGAGAGCAATTTCCAAATGAATTGTTTTACAGTCATAACTCTTGATTGGCTAATTTTTTTTTCACTTTTGTTCCCATGAGGGAAAATTAAAAGGTTGCTTTGGAAGTTTAATTCCTGGTGCAATTGTACAGGCCGGACAGCAGGTAGTGCCCTTCAGGTGAAGGTCTGAAAATCAGTCACCAGTCAGGGCAGTGAAGCCATGCCCCTATCCCAGCAAGGATGGAGCACAGGTAGACCACTCTATCCATCCCACCACAATGTCAGATAAGGTGAAGCCATCAGTCTGTCCCATTCCCTTGTCCGTAGACAAGGTACCAGCATCCTAGTGCCTGCACTAGTCAAGTGGCAGGGACAACACGATTCTGAGATAGTCTTTAGCTGCTGTGAGCAAAAGAGACAAAGAGAGATGGAGAAACTTATATTTCTATCATGCCTTTCAGAGAATCCCAAAGTACTTTACAGCCAACAAAATGTAGTCACTGTTGTGATACAGAAAACGTTGCAGTCAATTTGCACACAGCAAGTTCCCACAAACAGCAATGTGATAAATGGCCAGATAATCTGTTTTAGTGATGTTAGTTAAGGGAATAAATATAACTGGAGTTAAGATACATTTCAACCAGGCCCTCACTGAATGGCTGATCAGGCTCAAGGGGCTGAATGGCCTCCTCCTATTCCTATGTTTCAGACAGATATCTCACAATCAACCAGTACACTTTGTTATTTTACTCACACACAAAAAGATGTGTTATTTCAAATTTTCATTTTTTTATATATAAAATCACATCAGAAGGTCCATGTTTTGGAAATAGTTTGTCAAGTCCTATGCAAGATTTGGGAATTGCAATCACTTGGAACTTGCGACTTGAATTCTTCTGTGTTCTGCCTCAAAATCTCAACAAGCTTCTTTGACTCCAGACATTTTTCTGTTATATTTATGAGGGTTATTTACACAGGAGCTGCTGAAATTGGCTCCAGAGGCCGTTTCCTGACGAGGTTCTGACCCTTTCCTTTACCCTTAGGGTCAAAGGTCTCAGCCTTCCAAGTTGTTGGCTAATTAAAGTCCCTTAAATAGTTTTGGGTGAAGAAAGCAACTTTTTTTCCTATCTTCACCCAGTTGAAAATGTGAGAGGCTCCTTCAAATTGGAAACAAGCACTTGCAAGTTAAAGTATTACTCCACCAGCCAAACACAGTTGGTCCACTTTACATTTTCAAAAACTTGCACAAACTTCTGATGAGCACCGAGTTTTTGGCATCCTGCCCAGAGTGGGCCATGCATGACCCACAGACAGTGGAGTTGAGGTTTAGGGGGTGCTCCAGCCCACCCCATTCAGAGTCTGCATTGGTCTATTTCTCCTTCTGTACCCATTCCTCCACAAACCACGCTCCGGCTCAACACCCTGAGGTCTCGAGTCTCTTCAACCGGAGCAATGACAACCATTGGGAGGGTGGTGGTGGAGAACTGTCATTACAGAGCTCCAGTGGCTATAGTTTGTGGCCTGCATGGAAAGGGGTCAGGTGTGGAGACGTGTACAGTCTGTGACGATAAAGGTTTTCATAGGATGTGCCTGCAGCCAGGTGCTTGTACAGATCTAGAGGATGCCCAGCGGAGCTCAGCACCTGTCCTTGAATGGTTGGGATCATGAAAGAATTGACAGTGAATGAGGGTATGTATGGTGAGTAGAAGGTCGGGCTCTTCACATGGCTCAAGTGATGGCCATAGCTGGCTGGGAAACATGTCCTCACTCCCTCATAGAAGGCAGGATCCTGAGGTGTCAGTGCTGTTGGCAGCCAGGTAGGAACTTCAGGTAGTGCGTTCTTTTGGTCACTACCCAATGCCTTACCGTCAACAACCCCCTGGCTGTCCTTGGCATCCAGATCCTTAGCAATGAGTAGAGGGGAGACAATGCGAAGCTTTTTCCCATAAGCCGTGTCCAGCTCTTTTTGGCTTCTCTGTATAGGCTGGGCAAGTTGGCAATTGAGGGGCCCACTCTTGGCGTTGGTTGGCAGCCCGGCACTCTTGGCCCGCTTGGCTGGAACCCTCCGGGGGAGGGTGACACTAATGGGTGGGACCCAGCAGGCTTTGGGGTGGCCTTCGGAGGAAGAGGAGGCCTGGCCAGTAAACAAGCTCTTCCTTAGTGCAGAGGAGCTGTTCTTGGTCTCTGTGAGCCAGGACACCTGGGTCTGGGCTGTGTTGGCTGCACTGGCTCGGGGGAGGCTGAGGTCTGTTGGTTGATCGTTTGAAGTGTGCGTCCTCCCGTAGTGCCTCGCCATCTTGTGTGCGTCAGTTGTCAGAGCTGGGACTGCAGCGCTGCTCAGCTCTCTGAAGTTTCTCTGATTAGCGCAGCAACCAAAAGGACTCCCTTTGCTGGGGTAATGGAAAAAGGGTTTCACTAGCCCGTGCATGTAGGGGTTGCAACAAAAATTGCTAAAGCCCTGTGGGGACTGCGAATGCTCAACTGCCCTCCCTTTTGGATCCCTTTCTTCCTGTGCTTTTTGGCCATCAATGGAGGAGATCCGGTCCAAGGAGTGAAGCTGGTATTTGGCCAGGTGATTGTTGAAGGGCCACTCCGAGCGGTAATCCAGGTGGCCTTGTCTCGGGGGTTGAACATGATGAATCACAGACGGTCTGTGAATGCTCACCTCTGGAGGGGAGCCACAGACAGGAGGTGAGTGCTGGACCTCACTGCCCTGTATTGACTTGACCCTGGCAGGGGTTGATGCAATGCCCACACTGTTAAAGCTGAGGGAAGTTGCATCACTGCCTTGAGCAAGGAATTTCTTCTTGGCCAAAGGAGACATTATTTCTTGGTCTCTTTTGGAGCGAAGGAGGGACAGGTGACTTTTGTCTGCTTCAGGCAGCAACTGTGCTGGAAGGTCATCCTTACTGGCTGATGATGCTCGTGGTTGGTGAGAACCATTCCAGTCATCTTCACAAATGGCAGTGTGTGCCCCAGCCATCTCCTCCGACAGGCCCATGGCCACATCAGTGGTGATGCAGTGTCCATTATGACCCACGACCTTGTTGCCCATCAATGCCATGGAGACCGCTTCTGGTGAGGGGCCATTTGCGTCCCAGAGCTCTTTAGATATCCCACTCCGTGTGGGCCTCTCGCTGGCTCTCGATACATCTTGCAGTGCAGACTTGTTCCCACAGCCATTCTGGTGCGTGAGTTCATTTAGTGACTGGTCTTTGGAGTCTTCGCTCCCAGTTGTAGTGTTCTTTGGGTTTGGGGACTCCTTGTCCACAGGTACTTGTTCGTTCTTATCCGTTCCTATATCTTCAGAAACCACTTGAGGAAACATCTGTGTGGGAGACACAAGGGTCAAGTCTTTAAGCACAAGGGTAAGGGAGAGCTGATAAAACAAGGTGAAGGTGAAAATCAAGCTCTCGACATCGCTGAGAAGCAACTTTCATGTGTGGTACAAGAAGAAAGCTGATGCCATTTCAACAGAAGCTTCTAAAGTTAAATTGACCTCACATAGTATTTACAGCCCAGAAACCGGCCTTTCCTGCAGAACTGGCCCATGCTCCACATGTGCTTCCTCCCACCACACTACACACTTCTCACTCTAGGAGCAGGCCATTTGGCCCTTCGAGCCTGCTCCCCCATTCGAAAGGATCACCGCTGATCTGGTTGTGGTCTCAACTCCACTTTCCTGTCTGCCCCCCCACCACCAACCCCATAACCCTTGACTCCCTTGTCAATCAAAAGTCCCTTATCTAACTCAGCCTTGAATAAATTCAATGACCCAGCCTCCGCCTGCTTGCTGATCTAGTAACCATCCTCAGAACATAAATTGTCCTCATCTCCACCTTAAAAAGGGGATCTCTTATTCTTGAACTGTGTCCCTTAGTTCTCGTCTCTCGTACACGTGGAAACGTCCTCCTGCTATCTACCCTCAAGAGCTTATATATTTCAATAAGATCACCTCTTATTCCTCCAAACTCTAATGGGTATCAGCCCAACCTGTCCAACCTTTCATCATAAGGTAAGCCCCTCATCCCAGGAATGAGTCAAGTGAAGCTTCTCTGAACTTTGTTTTTCAGGTCATGGACCTGAAACGTTAACTCTCTATCTCTCCACAGATGTTGCTTGACCTGCTGACTTTTCCCAGATTTTTGTGTTTTTATTTCAGCTTTCCCACATCTGCAGTATTTTACTTTTTTATAGGTTTGGAGCCTACTTAACTCAAGTTAGGCGCGGCCAGAGTAATGAGGCAAGTTTGGGTGAAAATTAAGCTGTCGACATCGCTGACAGCCTAATGGTGCATGAACATTTATTTAATAGCAATCATAATACCACTGAGTTCAACATAGTGGTTGAAAGTGAGAAATATAAAACAGGTAGTAAGATTCTAGATGTAGGAAAGCCTGACTCATGGGATGAGACATAGACTGTCCCCAGTAAACTGATCAAATCTGTCCTAAACAACAGGAGGTCAGCAGAGGTGTTGAAAGAATTAAATGTGACACAATCAGTTCATACCCCTAAGGGGCAAGAGCGTCAGTGGTTCTCCTGATACTGGGGCTCCGTGGGTTAAATTATTAGGAAAGAATACACAAACTCAAGTTGTATTCCCTGTAATTTAGGTTAAGGGACAATTTGATCCATGTTTAAGTTCTTCAGGGAATAGATGGGGAAGATAGAGAGAAACTGTTTCTGCTGGCTGCAAAGCCTAGAACTTGGGAGAACAGTCCAAGAATTACAGCCAAACCTTCAGGAGTCAAATTAGCAAACACTCGATGCACAAAGGGTAGTCCAAGTTGGGAACTCTAGAATTTACTACCTGTTTTATGTTTCTCACTTTCAACCAGCATAAGACCATAAGACCATAAGACAGAGGAGCAGAAATTAGGCCATTCAGCCCTTCGAGTCTGCTCCGCCATTCAATCATGGCTGATAAGTTTCTCAACCCCATTCTCCCGCCTTCTCCCCGTAACCTTTGATCCCCTTACCAATCAAGAACCTATCTATCTCAGTCTTAAATAGACTCAATGACTTGGCCTCCACAGCCTTCTGTGGCAATGAATTCCATAGATTCACCACTCTCTGGCTAAAGAAGTTTCTCCTCATCTCTGTTCTAAAATGTCTTCCCTTTACTCTGAGGCTGTGCCCTCGGGTCCTAGTCTCTCCTACTAATGGAAACATCTTCCCCACGTCCACTCTATCCAGGCCTTTCAGTATTCTGTAAGTTTCAATCAGATCCCCCCTCATCCTTCTAAACTTCATCAAGTATAGACCTAGAGTCCTCAAACGTTCCTCATATGTTAAGCCTTTCATTCCTGGGATCGTTCTTGTGAACCTCCTCTGGACCCTCTCCAGGGCCAGCACATTCTTCCGGAGATATGGGGCCCAAAATTGTTCACAATATTCTAAATGTGGTCTGACCAGAGCCTTATAAAGCCTCAGCAGCACATCCCTGCTTTTATATTCTAGTCCTCTCGAAATAAATGCCAACATTGCATTTGCCTTCCTAACTACTGACTCAACCTGCAAGTTAACCTTAAGAGAATCCTGGACTAGGACTCCCAAGTCCCTTTGCACTCCGGATTTCTGAATTCTCTCCCCATTTAGAAAATAGTCTATGCCTCTATTCTTCCTACCAAAGTGCATGACCTCACACTTCCCCACGTTGTATTCCATCTGCCACTTCTTTGCCCATTCTCCTAACCTGTCCAAATCCTTCTGCAGCCTCCCCACCACCTCAATACTACCTGTCCCTCCACCTATCTTTGTATCATCTGCAAACTTAGCCAGGATGCCCTCAGTTCCTTCATCTAAATCATTAATGTATAAAGTGAAAAGTTGTGGTCCCAACACTGACCCCTGCGGAACTCCACTAGTCACCGGCCGCCATCCTGAGAAGGACCCCCTTATCCCCACTCTCTGCCTCCTGCCAGACAGCCAATCTTCTATCCATGCTAGTACCTTGCCTCTAACACCATGGGCTCTTATCTTACTGAGCAGCCTCCTGTGCGGCACCTTGTCAAAGGCCTTCTGGAAGTCCAAGCAGATAACATCCCTTGGCTCTCCTTTGTCTAACCTACTCGTTACCTCCTCAAAGAATTCTAACAGATTTGTCAGGCATGACCTCCCCTTGATGAAACCATGCTGACTTTGCCCTATTTTACCATGCACTTCCAAGTATTCTGAAATCTCATCCTTAATAATGGACTCTAAAATCTTACCAACGACCGAGGTCAGGCTAATCGGCCTGTAATTTCCCGTCTTTTGCCTCACTCCCTTCTTAAACAGGGGGGTTACATTAGCGATTTTCCAGTCCTCTGGGACCCTCCCTGATTCCAGTGATTCCTGAAAGATCACCACTAACGCCTCCACTATCTCTTCAGCTATCTCCTTCAGAACTCTGGGGTGTAATCCATCTGGTCCAGGTGATTTATCCACCTTCAGACCTTTCAGTTTTCCTAGCACCTTCTCCTTGGTAATGGCCACCATACTCACCTCTGCCCCCTGACCCTCTTGAACTTTGGGGATGTTACTCATGTCTTCCACCATGAAGACTGACGCAAAGTACCTATTCAGTTCCCCCGCCATTTCTTTGTTCCCCACTACTACTTCTCCAGCGTCATTTTCCAGCGGCCCAATGTTCACTTTTGCCTCTCTCTTACCCTTTATATATATAAAAAAACTCTTGCAATCTTCTTTTATATCACTGGCTAGTTTACCCTCATATTTAATCTTCTGCCTCCTTATTTCTTTTTTAGTTGTCCTCTGTTGGTCTTTGTTGAACTCAATGGTTTTATGACTGAAATTCATCGATTTTTATTAAGCAGATGTGTTGAGGGATATGGGGCAATGGTGGGAATATGGAAATGCAGATCAGCCAGGATCTCACTAAATGGTGGATAAAGGCTGGCAGAGCTAAATAGCCTATACCTGACCCTACATTCCACACCTACTATTTCAGAGCCTTAAATTATCCTGTGGGTTCTGGGTAGTCACATCAGGTTCAAAATAAAGACAACTTCAAGACAATCCATCAACCTTGTGCTGCCTGTAGTGCAGCCACAGCATTACTCTGCCTGTGTGGCTTCTTTATCACCAATCTCAATTTGTGAAGTGGTCAATAGTTGAGGTTGGTGGAGTGACCAGAGCCCCATGAACGTACCCCGTTAGTCTCGCTGCTCAGTTGCATGCTGTCTTTCAGTCGTTTCCGTTTGCTTCTTTCCTTCTGATCAGTACTGGATCCTTTCCCCTCCTTGTTCTTAATGACATTGTACTGTTTCCGAGGCTTGAAGGCTGGCAGTGGCTTGTCCTCCTCTCCTTTGATGTGACGTTCATACGGTAAAACCAGTCTGCCAGGGAGAGAGAGAGAGAGGAGGATCAGAGCGGATTTCCACCACCACACTATGAGTGCACCTGATATATGCTGTTGCCCCTGTGTCACTCCTTCCTACCCACTGCTCACCATCAACGGAAAGCAGAGCCCTACCAGCTAGATGTGAAACAACAGGGCAGTTCTTATCGTCTCCTGGTCAACATTCCTCTCTCAACGAGCACCATACAGAAATGCAGCTTTCAGCTGTGGCTCAGTTCATAGCACCCTCGCCTTTGAATCAGAGGGTTGTGGGTTCATGTCCCACTCCCGGAAACCAAGAACTGTGATTGGACTCGAACGAGTTGCAATCTGTGACTGTTGGTAACTCGAAACAGTTTCCTCTACTCTGTCCCCATCAAACACTCCCAGGACAGGTACAGCATGGGGTTAGATACAGAGTAAAGCTCCCTCTACACTGTCCCCATCAAACACTCCCAGGACAGGTACAGCATGGGGTTAGATACAGAGTAAAGCTCCCTCTACACTGTCCCCATCAAACACTCCAGGACAGGTACAGCACGGGGTTAGATACAGAGTAAAGTTCCCTCTACACTGTCCCCATCAAACACTCCCAGGACAGGTACATCACAGGGTTAGGTACAGAGTAAAGCTCCCTCTACACTGTCCCCATCAAACACACCCAGGACAGGTACAGCACAGGGTTAGGTACAAAGTAAAGCTCCCTCTACACCATCCCCATCAAACACTCCCAGGACAGGTACAGCACGGGGTTAGATACAAAGTAAAGCTCCCTCTACACTGTCCCCATCAAACACTCCCAGGGCAGGTACAGCATGGGGTTAGATACAGAGTAAAGCTCCCTCTACACTGTCCCCATCAAACACTCCCAGGACAGGTACAGCATGGGGTTAGATACAGAGTAAAGCTCCCTCTACACCATCCCCATCAAACACTCCCAGGACAGGTACAGCACAGGGCTAGATACAGAGTAAAGCTCCCTCTACATTGTCCCTGTCAAACACTCCCAGGACAGGTACAGCACGGGGGTTAGATGAGACTAAAGCTCCCTCTAAACTGTCTCATCTGTATCTGCAATTTAAATGGATCCCATTTTTGGAATTTGATTGGTTGGTTGATGGGAGAGTGGTGTTTCAGATCTTACCACTCTCAGCTCTGGGATTGTACAGTTCAAAGGTTAGGATTGCTGTGAATCTGATTAGTCTGATGGATGGTAGGGTCTCTGCAATTACATAGACAAAGGAAATATCAAAGGCATCGGACAAAGTCATCGTGGATTTATGAAAGGGAAATCACGTTTGACAAACCTACTGCAGATTTTTGAGAACATAACTAGCAGAATAGATAAGGGAGAACCAGTGGATGTGGTGCATATGGATTTTCAGAAAGCTTTTGATAAAGTCCCACATAAGAGGTTAGTGTGTAAAATTAGCGCATGCGGGATTGGGGATAATATATTGGCACGGATTGAGACTTGGTTAACAGACAGGAAACGAAGAGTAGGAATTAATGGGTCTTTTTCAGAGTGTCAGGCGCTAACTAGACAGGTACCGTAGGGATCAGTGCTTGGACCCCAGCTATTCACAATACATATCAGTGATTTGGATGAAAGAATCAAATGTAATATTTCCAAGTTTGTTGACAAAACTAGGTGGGAAGAGGATGTTAAGAGGTTTCAAGGCAATTTAGACAAGTTGTGTGTGTGGGCAAATACATAGCAGATGCAGTATAACATGGATAAGTTTGAAGTTATCCACTTCGGTAGAAAAAACAGAATGGCAGAGTATTATTTAAATGGTGATAGATTGGGAAATGTTGATGTACAAAGGGACCTGGGTGTCCTTGTACACCAATCACTGAAAGCAAACATGCAGGTGCAGCAAGCAGTTAAGAAGGCAAATGGTATGTTGGCCTTCATTGTGAGAGGACTTGAGTACAGGAGCAAGGATGTCTTACTGCAGCTGTACAGGACCTTGGTGAGACCACACCTGGAGTACTGTCTGCAGTTTTGGTCTCCTTACCTAAGAGAGGATATACTTGCCATAGAGGGAGTGAGCAAAGGTTCACCAGACTGATTCCTGGGATGGCAGAATTGTTGTATGAGGAGAGATTGGGCCGACTAGGCCCTGTATTCACTGGAGTTTAGAAGAATGAGAGGAGATCTCATTGAAACATATAAAATTCTGACAGGGATGGACAGACTGGATGCAGGGATGATGCTGGGAGGTCTAGAACAAGGGGTCACAGTCTCAGGATATGGTGTAGACCATTTAAGACTGAGATGAGGAGAAGCTTCTTCACTCAGAGGGTGGTGAACCTGTGGAATTCTCTACCACAGAGGCTGTGGAGACAAAGTCACTGAATATATTTAAGAAGGAAATAGATAGATTTCTGGACTCTAAAGACATCAAGGGGAATGGAGAGAGAGCGGGAGTATGGCATTGAGATAGATGATCAGCCATGACCATACTGAATGGTGGAGCAGGCTTGAAGGGCCGAATGACCCACTCCTGCTCCTAGTTTTTATGTTTCTATGATGTAAGCCCAAAATCTGCGTGGGCCAGTGCCACCTACCTCTCATAGTGGCGACGGGTACACGTAGCAGCACTGGTACTCCCAGGGTTTCCACCCAGCTCGTCATAGATGTTCTTCCAGAGGCGGCTGGTTGTAACCTGCAAGGAGAAACCACACAGGTACAGTAGTCGCCTAGTTATTATGATACAGAACCAGCAACGCACAGCCAGTGAATCCAAATATCATTGCTCCAGGCTGGGAATAAATAGCCCTCTATAAAGAAAGCATGGAAGCTGCCTGATTGCTGTAAAAACCCTTGCCCTTGAGGGAAGGGACTTGTCATCCCCCATCCGGCATATGCTGACACACAATTCAAGTCCCAGCTGGAGTTCATTGGGTAAGACTCTCTCATCTCTAAATCAGAAAGACATTTATTTCAGCTGCACTCCATAGAGACCTGAATGTATAATTCAGGCCAACGCTCTCTGTGGGACCGAGGAAGTGCTGCACTGTTTGAGGATGTCATGTTAAACTTGCCCCTGCAAGTGGATATAAAAGAATTCCATGACCACTCTTTAAGGAAGAGCAGAGGTTCTGGCTAATACTTTTCTCACAACCAACATCACCAAAACAGATTTTCTGGTCATTATCATCCTGCCCTTGAGGACACTTTATCATCCTGCACAAATTGGCTGCCTTGTTTCCTACATCACACTTGTCACTACAATTCAAAGAGTATTCATATGGTGTAAAATGCTTCAAGGAGTCCTGAAGTCCTGAAATGCATTGTAGAAATGCAAGTCTTTCTAATCCCAAGAACCCCCAATAAAACAAGAAAGGCTATGAGCACATGTCTCTTAATTCACTCAATCTGAGATGTGGCACAATGGGAATCACTGGACACTCCAAGACGCAAGATTCATCCAGTTCACCTTCTACCATCCTGGTAGTTGTACCATACAACAATAATGGTGTTATTCACTGACAGATTCAATCAAACAACAATCTGTACGTAGCAACTATTGTAGTCAAGGCAATCTCCAGTCAAACAAATCTTCTAATAATAACTATCTCATTGGGAAAGGACCAAGAATTATTTTATTTGGTATTGTGTGTCATGGATTTTTATATCACTCATTCTCTACATAAGCAAGCAAGTTCTTCAATGGAAGGTTAAAGCGGAAAATTCTTGTTGATAATATTAGTGACGGAAGATTGACCACATTGGTACAGTATCTCTGTCTAATATTTTAGCCTTAACATGTCTATTCTTATACTTGTGTACATGCACACTTCCTGTTACAATGCTGATCTGCACTCACTATTTCTCAGTAACACTTTCATTTCAAGATCTGACTGTTAGAATGGGAATTCCCCCACTTGCTCAACAACAATGAGCTGTCACCATGCAGGACTCTCGTCGGTAGGTGACGCTCTCGCTGTCCCTTGTGGATTTATGCACCAGCATCCACACCTTGCTGAGTCTCCTGTGCTCTGCAGCATCCCATTCGTTTCAGGGTCTGCAAGTTCCCCACTTTTTATAACGTTCTCTGACCAGCTTTTTTCATCAGATCTATGTATGCCTCCTTCAACTTTTCTCCCTCTTGATTGTCTGGAATGCCGGACTTCATCTTGAACTCCCTGTCAAACATCATGAGCAATGCTCCGATAAGTATACTGAATATCAGCAACAACAACTCTGAGGCTCCAAGGAGGGAGTCGGTGATGGAATGGATTGTTTGTCTTCTGTGGAGGAATAGGGTCCTGTCCAGTCTTCAAATGGTATAAGCCCTGGTGAGACTACACCTGCAGTCTGCCAGCAATTTTCATCTTGCTATTTGAAGAAGGAGATTTTGTCACCACAAGGTGCAGGGAAGGGCTACATGGCTGAATGAAGGGAATGACAGAGATGGAAAGAGGAACCAATACTAGGGATAGCAAGAACTTGTCCCTTTCACATCCAAAAGCACTCCAAAGCCAAAGAAGGTTTTGTCAAGTGCAGTCACTAACGGAATGTAGGATTTGGGACAGCCAAGTTACACATAGCAAGATCCCAAAAACAGCAATGAGATAATGACCAATTCATCTGTTTCAGTGATGTTGGTTGAGGGTTTGATGGAAGTGTTTAGAATTATGAAAGGTTTAGACCAGTTGATATAAGAAAGTTGTGCAGCCATGTATAGCTGCTCTTGTTTAGAAATTAAGGACAAGGCAACAACATAGAGACTGGAGGAGGAAACCTTTTCACTGAAAGGTGTGAGTTTGTGGAATAGACTGGTGGCACTGAGGTAGAACAAAGAACCCTAATGGATTCCATCAAACACTGCAGCAGATTGTGGTCAACAAATTGGACCCAGGATGATCAGAAAAGTACCAATGGATGACTATGGACAGGAAGGCTAGATGGACCAAAGGTCTTGCCTGAAATACTATTTTTGACAGCTGGAACAACTTCTCACTGTGACCCCTCGGGCGCAGGTCTGTTCATTGGTAACAGATCATCGGAAAAGCTGAAGAGCAGTGAACTGAATTCTTAGTGACCAATGCCTGCCAAAGAATGCTCAAACTGCAAACAAACATCAGCTGGGCAGTTAACACACACGACTCGTCTGTCCTCTTCGTAGCACCATAAGCCATTTCATGCTGCTGTCTTTATCTATCTCCTTTGCATAGCACTGCTTTTCACTGACCCTCACCTCGCTCTCCCCTTTGCCACAGCCTCAAAGACCCTGAAATACCCGCACACCTCGTGACTCAGTTGGAAAATCACTCTTTCCATATAAATCAGTCAGGAAAAGTCTTTATCAGACTCTTTAAAGCATTAAAATCTGTTCTTCCACATCACAGTGAGAAGAAAACAAGAGACCTTGACACTGATTCACAATATTTTAGAATGGAGCATTGTTGGAGCATCGATCCTCATTTGGATACCAAGCGACTACAGAGTTCAGTGTCAGCATCAGACTTGTTCCTCATTCTGCTGGTCAAAGAGGTCATGACATTGCTTCTGGGGCAGAAGGGGGCAGAGAGTAGAAGAGAGACTGGTAAGGGTTTTTGAGTGCCTGGCCACTTGATTCACTGACAACCTCAACTGACACGTGCACACATACCTGTATGTAACTGTGCTGCACCTGCCTGCAGGGTGTTTGATGCGATACTGGAGAGGGAGTTTTACTTTGTAACTAACATTTACTGTTTCTGCCCTGGGAGTGTTGCTATTCCTAATGAAAAGTGGAAAAAATATCACCCCCCCCACCTCAAAAAAGGGGGAATACAGGGATGTACCCACACATCAGCACCACAAACATGCATGTGTGAATAGAAAACTCACACAGCTTCTGCTGTCTCACATCAGAAAGATAGAGAGAAGAGGCAGAGCAAGCAGCAGAGCGAGAGCGAGAGAGAGCAAGTTGCAGCCTGATGATGTGCTCCCAACTGTCCCAAAGTGCTGCTGATAGCAGTTTCTTATTTTAATTCCTAAGCTCCACGCAGATGGTGCAACTGCTACCAATCTTACAGCAATCACCTGAACAGGGAGGAAGAACAAGGAGACAGCAGTCACATTGTCCCCAGCGCCCAGCGCCCAGCGCCCAGCGCAGAAGATGCTGTAACTGCAAAATGTCACAGCGGAGAGGGAAGATAATTGACTTTCTGAACTGGCACTCTTCATACCCTCTCTTCAGTCCATCCTGCCCCTCGCCAGGCACAGGGAACCAGAGGCACAAATAGGAATAGAGACTAAGAGGTTGACAGGCACGGTCTGGAGAACACCTTTGTGGTCCTCTGAAAGACACAAGCCCTGATCCCAAACAAAGGAGTCTCCTCCTCTCCATTTCCCACGGAGGCGCATGTGGAAGAAATTGAGTTGAGAGCAAACAGATTCCACCTCATTCCTGAACAATTGGGCTGACATAGGCCATAATCTGAGCCTGAGGTGTGGGGTGCAGAATCCTGAGACTCCAAGGCTTCTCTCTCTCTTGGATCTGAACAGTCTTCAGGGGCGATGGAGAGAAGACTCAAGATGTCTGGTTTACAATCAAATAGATTCATGTGAGTGCTGGTGTTTCACAACTGATTGCTGCCTATTCTGGAGCAGGCCATCCCTTTGCTCCCCTCAGCAAGCTGAATGCTTACAACATGCAATGGACTTGCTGCCGCTCGGCAGTTCTGAGCTGAGGAATCCTGGGAACCAAAGCCTGGATATGTACCCATGACCTAGAGTTCAAAGGCCAGGGTTCAATCTCTTATTGGAATGCAGGGATTTAGATCCAGCTGGATTCGAAGCCAGGTTATTGAGAGGAAAGTGCAATTGGTTGGACCAATCAAGACTCTGATTGGTGAAAAGAGGCATTTATGTCCTGTGTTTTTGTTGGATGGAAACTCAATCCCAGGAGGGACAGGGCAGTGCTGAAACCCCTCCCTTCAGTTTTTAGTTCAAAGAGTTCAGAACATTCTTTTGGTATGTCATTCACACAGTTTAGGGTTGCCAACTGTGGTTGAGCATACTCCAGGAGGTTTTGTCACATGACTAAATGCCTTCAACTACCCAGCCCCATGCTGGTCAGCTGACACATCTTCCTGGATATGACCCCACCCCCAGCCCAAACTTTCTGCACCAATTAGAAACAGAAGGTTCCCCCTTACCCAATTAGCTGATTCTCCACAGTCCA
Source organism: Cetorhinus maximus (assembly GCF_964194155.1). NCBI lineage: Eukaryota > Metazoa > Chordata > Chondrichthyes > Lamniformes > Cetorhinidae > Cetorhinus > Cetorhinus maximus. The sequence continues at coordinate 2,113,553 of NC_135898.1, read as the reverse complement.
TCAAATTGTCTTTCGCCCTTTCCCCAATCTTTTTGTGGCTAAACCTAAAAAGCCAATGACTTTTCTCGCAGCAATGTCCTGAGCTTAATCTACAAGTCCTGGCGATTCCAGAGAAATCCTGGCAGGTTGGCAACCTTAACACAAAGGGACAGAAAGATGGGCAACTTGAAAGTGTCTTAAGCAGATGTTTCTAACTGACTTTCTCTGTTGCACCTTTAAAATACCCACACCAAGTTACCAGGATTGAGAGAGTCAGAAGATGATCGGTTGGTCTATCAAGCCTGTCCCACTTGCCATGAAGGCTGGAGCATCACAACTGATCAGGGCTCAATCTCTTATTGAAATGCAGAGATTTTGATCCACTGAATTCCAACTGGATTCAGAGCCAGGTTATTGAAAGGAAAACGCAATGGAGCATCATGACTGGACACTCCCTCATCACCGTGCATGCCATGCAATGGAACCAGCATGTGATAGACAGAGCTAAGCGATCCCACAACCAACTGATCAGGTCTAAGCTCCGCAGCCCTGCCACATCCAGTCGTGAATGGTGATGGACAATTAAACAACTCACTGGAGGAGGAGGCTCCACAAATATCCCCATCCTCAATAAGGGAGGAGCCCAGCACATCAGTGCAAAAGATAAGGCTGAAGCATTCGCAACCCCAGCACGGATACCACGCTTCAGCTAATTCAGTTCACTCCATGTGAGATCAAGAACGGCTGAAAGCATTGGATACAGCAAAGGCTTTGGGCCCTGACGACATTCTGGCAATAGTACTGAAGACATGAGCTCCAGAACGTGCCGCATTCCTAGTCCCAGTACAGCTACAACACTGGCATCTACCTAACAACGAGGAAAATTATCCAGGTATGTCCTGTCCACAAAAAGCAGGACAAATCCAACCCGGCCAATTACCACCCCAGCAATCTATTCTTGATCATCAGCAAAGTGATAGAAGGGGTCATCGACAATGCTATCAAGCGGCATTTACTCAGCAATAACCTGCTCACTGATGCTCAGTTTAGGTTCCACCAGGGCCACTCAGCTCCTGACTGTATTACAGCCTTGTTCCAAACATGGACAAAAGAGCTGAAATCCAAAGATGAGGTGAGAGTGACTGCCCTTGACATCAAGGCCACATTTGACCAAGTGTGGTGTTATGACCCAGCAGTTGGTAAAGCTGAGTTGGAAGGAAACTTTAAACAAATGTCAGAGCCCATATTTTTTAGAGATATGTTTGAGATGCAACTCTAAATTCAGGAGTCAGAACACCAGTTCTCGAGAGGTTTTATATTAAACTAAATGAAACATTTTATTAATTTACACAAGTTAAATATATATACACATGGCTTCAAATTACTATTATCATAACTTTTAACAAATTCCTAAGCTAATCTCCATTAAGGCAACAGTAACCCTTAGACTTAACCAAACACCAGGCAAAGCATTTTCACCTTACGATTTCAAAATGAGGTTCCTGTCACTTTGGTTCCTGTAGATGCAGGAGGCTTACAGCTGCTTTGATCTTACATTACCTCTGCTCTGCACACACAAAACTGAAGTTATACCTAGCACAACTCATTGAATGTAAATTCTCATTGTATCACCAGCCTCTTTGAACTCCACCTCTCCTAACAATAAAACCCCTTTCATAGTACCAATTTTATTAGTAACATAAACATATTGCTTGGTCTCTGCCAGCTAGGTGCCAGATTTCACCCCACTTCTTGAATGCTCTACTCAAAAAATGCAAATACACTCTATCTCTCTTACATCTCAATACTATTACACATCAAAGCACCCAGACAAGCTGGCTTTAATCCAGTTAAGACACACCCACTGACTAATCCTCTATATTAAAAGAAAAATATTTTCCAATAATATTATACACATTAATAGCTCCATAACAGTGGCGTCAAGGAGCCCTTGCAAAACTGGAGTCAGTAGGAGTCAGGGGGAAAAGTCTCCGCTGGTTGGAGTCACACTTGGCACAGAGTCAAACTTGGTTGTGGCTGTTGGAGGCCAATCATCTCAGTCCCAGGATACCACTGCAGGAGTTCCTCAGGGTAGTGTCCTCAGCCCAACCATCTTCAGCTGCTTCATCAATGACCTTCCTTCCATCATAAGGTCAGAAGTGGGCATATTCACTGATGATTGCACAATGTTCAGCACCATTCGCGACTCCTCAGATATTGAAACAGTTCGTGTCCTAATGCAGCAAGACCTGGACAATATCCAGAGTTGGGCTGACAAGTGGCAAAAAACATTCGCGCCACACAAGTGCCAGGCAATGACCATCTCCAACAAGACAGAATCTAACTATTTCCCCTTGATATTCAACGGCATTACCATCGCTGAATCCCTCACTATCAACATCTTGGGGGTTACCATTGACCAGAAACTAAACTGGACTAGCCATATAAATACTGTGGTTACAAGAGCAGGTCAGAGGCCGGGAATCCAGTGGCGAGTATCTCACCTCCTGGCTCCCCAAAGCCTGTCCACCATCTACAAGGCACAAGTCAGGAGCGTGATGGAATAGTGCAGCTCCAACAACACTCAAAAGGCTCAACTTCATCTATAACAAAGCAGCCTGCTTGATTGGAGCTTCATCCATGAACTTAAACATTCACTCCCTCCATCACTGACACACAGTGGAAGCAGTGTGTACCCTCTATAAGATGGAGCCACTCGCCAAGCCTCCTTCAACAGCATCTCCCAAAACGCGACCTCTACCATCTAGAAGGACAAGGGCAGCAGACAGTTGGGAACACCACCACCTGGAAGTTCCCCTCCGAGCCACTCACCATCCTGAGGTGGTAATATACTGCCATTCCTTCACTGTCGCTGGGTCAAAATCCTGGAACTTCCTCCCTAACAGCACTGTGGGTGTACCTAAACCACATGGACTGCAGCGGTTCAAGAAGGCAGCTCACCACCACCTTCTCAAGGGCAATTAATGCTGGCCCAGCCAGCGAAGCCCATAAAAAACCCTCCCTCCCTCATGAGGTCTAATCTGTGTGAGGGAAAAAAGGCAGAAAGATTTGTCAGGAATCTGAACATTTCTTCTCTGAACCCCTGTGGATCATAACTAGTGAATGTTTTATGACAGTTTTTGTTCAACAATGAATTAAAAAGGTGCATCCAATGTGGATCATATCTATGGGTGAACCTGAAATCTGCCATGCCGAAATTATTTTCAAGATGGGTGCCAAAGGGTATAAGAGCATTGTCCCATTATTCCTCCACTTGCAATCCGACAAACCTATTCCCAACTCCTCCTTCCACATGTCTCGACTCTTTATTTACTGTCAACTTAACTACAACGCATCTTATCCAGGGAGTTTACGCTCTAATTGTCAAGTTGCAGGTCACACTCCAATGCCTTTTGGCTTTCCTTTGGTATGACCCTCTACTGCAGACCTGGTCAAAATTCCACCTGACCAGTTAACAACGACAACAACTACTACTACTTGCTTTTATATAGAGCCTTAAATGTAATCAAACATCCCAAATAGCGTCACAGCAGCATTATCAGATCAAATTTGGCACTAAGCCACATTAGCCAACATTAGGGCAGGTGACCAAATGCTTAGTCAAAGAGTCTCCGAAAGGCGGACAGAGTCCTACCGAGGCGGAGAGATTTATGCAGGGAATTCTAGAGCTTTGGGCCTCGGCAGCTGAAGGCACGGCCGCCAATGGCTGAATGAAAGAAATCGGGATGCACGAGATGTGGATCCTCATGACATCTCATTTTTTGAATCAACTCTACTCAGGTTTTATCACCAAGCCTTTCAAGACAGTGAATTTCAAGGTTTGACTGACACGTATCTTGTCATTGGGAGGTTAAACATCAGCTGCCCAACAGGTTAACAAGACAAAACCAGCAATGGATAGCTTGATGGGATTGTAGATGGACAGTGTCCTCATCTTTATCCAGTGGAAGAAAATCTTTAATCAGTACTGAATAGAAAGATTACTCACTGCTTCATAACCACCCAGCTTCTCAACTGCCTTGTACAGTGTCAGCAGGTTAACTGTGGAGAGAAAAAAGGTTCACAGTGTCAGCAAGATTCAAAATCTCCATTCAGATCAAAATGATGAGAGGTCACTGCAATTCACAGCCCCCTTTTCAGGCAACCGTGCATAGTCCACACAGGAGGAGTTAACAGAAATCTTGGGACAGCTTATAGACCCTCAAACTGACAGATATAAGAGCAGGCCCTTCAGGAGAATTCCCTTTCTCTCCTATCCCTCCACACAGGCCTGGCCTTCAGCTCCAGGCCCATATCAGCTGGGTGTGGAACATTGGCTTGAATTCAGGGCAACAAGGAATGGGTAATAAGTGTTAGCAGTAAGATCAAATGTCAGCCTTGGCTCTGGAGTGATATTCTCTCCTCTGAATCAGATAGATGTGGGTTCAAAACACCCTCTCCAGAGACTTGAAAGCATAACCCAGGCTGACACTCCCTGTGCAGCATGGAGGTACCTTCCTTTGGGTAAGACACTAAACCAGCTCAAGTGGAAGTAAGATCCCACGATACTATTCATGGAAAAGTATTGGACCTCTCCGCGTCCTGAGCAATCTTTATCCCTCAACCAATATTCAAAACAGATTATCTGATCATTATCAGATTCCATTGTGGGATCTTACTGTGCACAAATGGGCTGCTGTGTTTCCCAACAGGAACTACACTTCAAAGGTACTGCTTTAGCTATGGGCTGCCCTGAGGTTGAGAAAGGTGCAAAATAAATGCAAGTCTTTGACTTTTTCATTGGGTTTGTGGTGGAAACATTGGACAGCCAATGCAGAGAGATATGTCCCAATCTGCAACACTGCCCGACCTTCTCAGCATCTGCACAGACAGGCAGCTTCTCCAAATCCAGTCACCTCTGACCCCTATTCAAAGGATGGATGAAACACACCTTGCTTAAACCCCAAGTGCGGGATTCTCTCGATGGGAGTGCCCCTCTCCTTCATAAACTTGTACAGATCGACGAGGAAGTTCTGCTGGCTCATGTCGCAGGGTGCCAGGTTGTTCACCTCGAGGATCTCGCCATCCATTCCATTGTCCTCTACCAGTACAGTGGGAAGTTCTTTCAATTCGCATTGCATCTGGAATGGGAAAAGAGCAGAAGGGGTGAGCTAAGCCCGTTCTCACTGGCAGAGGGCAGATAGAGGATAAAGAATATGATCCCCAGTCAGCTGATTACATGTAGAAGATCAGATACCAGAGAAAGAGTTACAGGCTCAAATGCAATCAAAGGGCTTCAGCTACATATCGAATACTAGCTACACCTCAGCCCAGGGATGATCAGTTCTGTGGATGTGTGCAGTCAGTGTCCACTCTGATCAGCTGTATTTTGGTGACTCTCTTCCAACTGAGGGGACCAGACACCAGGGACACTCAATTGAGGGACAGGGAAGATGTTCACTGGTTGTCAATGGAAGCCAAAAGCTAGTTTTGGTGCAGCACCCACTTCCACTTATGATCGTCAGCCCAATGTGCCATCATGGGAGTGAAGAGACTGAACCCTGCCACATAGTGCAGAGTTACAGGGAGGGGAATGAGATTTATCAGGACAACCTATACTGCCTTATCATTTAATCAAGGAGCTTGGTGGAATTGTGTAGCTAGGCTGGTGAAGGAATAAACATTGTGCTTTTCTTGAGCTCAAAGACAACAAGGTAATGAATCTAAAGAGTTTCCATTCACCACGTCTTGTCCATTGAACACTTTGGTTTCCGACCTTTTAAATCATCACAGCATCAAATATTACCTCAAAAGTCAGGGCGACCACTGAAACTGCCTGGTCTTTCACATCGCATCTTCTTGAATTCCGAAGTTACACTTTGTGGTGAAAAACAAACATCTCTTTCACGCATGTGATTACAGGAAATGTGAGTGCTAGGCGGTAAGTACCTCAGCCTGGTGATTATCTGAGTCAGCAGTGATAATGGCTGAAGCAGCTAGATCTCGTCCGTTATAATAGACAGGTTACCCCTTCGTCCTTAAAGACCTTCCCTCCAGTCTGGCGGCTGCATTAGAATCAGAAAGATGGTGAGAAGGTTGTGTTCAGCTTTTTATTCTCCAGAGTACATTTTTGAGTTGCTTCCTTGGGGCAAATCACAAACAGAATCAATGTATCCATCAGTCACAGCTTCCAACTGCAGTGACATTTCCAATTCCAGTCAAATAAAAACAGATCACAATCCTTCAACTGTTATTGGAAAATCTACTATCATTGATTTACAGCTCTCTCTCCTATTGTCCTGTATCAATCCCGATCTAATCCCAGTGCCCCACTCTCTCCCTATAGACCTGTATCAATCCCAGTCTAACTCTCCTGCCCCACTCTCTACCTATAGCCCTGTATCAATCCCCAAACTAATCCCACTGCCCCACTCTCTCTCCATAGCCCTGTATCAATACCCAAACTAATCCCACTGCCCCACTCTCTCCCCATAGCCCTGTATCAATCCTCAAACTAATCCCACTGCCCCACTCTCTCCCATAGCCCTGTATCAATACCAAACTAATCCCACTGCCCCACTCTCTCCCCATAGCCCTGTATCAATCCTCAAACTAATCCCACTGCCCCACTCTCTCCCCATAACCCTGTATCAATCCTCAAACTAATCCCACTGCCCCACTCTCTCCCCATAGCCCTGTATCAATCCCCAAACTAATCCCAGTGTCCCACTCTCTCTCCATAGCCCTGTATCAATCCCAAACTAATCCCACTGCCCCACTCTCTCCCCATAGCCCTGTATCAATCCCGATCTAATCCCAGTGCCCGACTCTCTCCCCATAGCCCTGTATCAATCCTCAAACTAATCCCACTGCCCCACTTTCTCCCCATAGCCCTGTATCAATCCCAAACTAATCCCATTGCTACACTCTCCTCTTTCTCTGCACAAGTTGGCTTCTGTGCTTTGAGTAATTATCCACCAATCCTTCAATAGTTAGGATGGTCTTGTGGCTAAACATTCACATGCTAACAGTCCTCTGAGTAAAGGAATTTCTCCTAACTTTTCTTCACTCTCAGTGACAATGTTAAATTCATGACCCTTCACTGACTGTCAGACAGAAGAAAGCGTGCATTCACTTGACATTGAATACCCAGAGAACTTGTCTGCTCCAAACACTGTAATTTAATCCCATCTCTACTACACCCCTCAACCTCACTCCAACTTGACCCGTCTCCTCCAACCTCCCTGACCTACTCATCTCTAATAACCACTATCCCCAATCTCATTCTAGTTTTACCCCCATCTCTGCCACACCCCCAATCTCATTCTAGTTTTACCCCCATCTCTGCCACACCCCCAATCTCATTCCAGTTTTACCCCCACCTCCAAACCCACTCCAGTTTAACCCCTGCTTTCTACACATTCCCTCCCCACCCCCCCACCCTTAAAACAGAGGAGGGTAGGAAGCGATCAATTCTTGACTAAACCGTCATAAGGAGGAAGGGGATGGGGGTTCCTGAAACCCCAACTCTTCCCAGATCTTCCCATTCACTGTCTCAGCCCAGGAGTTCACCCAGTTTACAAAAGACAGCAAAACAGAGGAACCCAGGAAAAGAAGACTTCCATTTCTACAGAGCTTTTCACCATCTCAGGATAACCTAAAACATTTCACCGTCAGTTAAGGGCCTTTAAAGTATTGTCACTGCTATCACTAGGCTAATGAAGCTGCCAATTGAAGAGTTTCTTTATAGGAACAGGAGTGTTGATCTTCACAGATACGGGGTGGAAATTGGTCTGGAACAAAACTAACTTTTTTGTGCAAGAACAAAGAGGATGCAGGACCATTCATTGCAGCATTGCTTTCTACCTACCTACCTTACAGCCGATAATCAAAAACCCATTCCTACCCCACAATCCTTTTCATAAATATATCAAAGCCCAATCACCCTTCCTCCCCTACCTACTGCCAGAAAGAAACATAGAGAGACACCCTGCACACAGCAAAAACCACAGAGACACACACACACACACAAACACACACACACAAACGTACACACTCACACACAAACATACTCACCCACAAATACATTCATACACACACAACACCATCTGTTCACAGATATAATTATCTCAACCTTTCACTGTTAAGTACATACTGTAGAATTTCCCTTTATCACTCATTTCCTCTTTGGAAAAAGAAAGATAAAGCTGCAGAAACACAACGGTGCTAGTTCCTAAACATAATCTGCTGTGTACTGGACATTTTCTGCTTTATTTAAGGTTATTATAAGTGGCTTTAAACTCAAGTATTCAAAATAACAACTGTCACTTAACTGACATGCACGTCTTCTCGAAAACATAGCTCATTGATTCAAAATTATAACTTGCTGATCTCCTGATCAGAATGCACCTGACGGCTCTCCAGTCCCAGTCTTACCCAATTTTAAAAACTGTGCTCATTGTGTTTCCCTGGGTGGTGCTGCAACTGGTAATGATTGATGATTCAGCCCCTCTATCAGCTAAGCACCACTATTAAGAAGGTCATCTCAAACTGACTCCTGGAGTACAACTGAAGATTACAATTTCTGTCTGCTCCTTCAATAACTCCTTTCACTATCAATTCATGGACCTCACAAGATGCAGTCCTTTCTCATCATCGACTTTACAGCACTGAAACAGGCTATTCGTACCAACTGGTCTATGCTGGGCTTTTATGCTCTACACAAGCCTCCTCCCACCCTACTTCATGTCACCTCAATTTCACTTCTCCAGTTTTTCGCCATAGCTCTAAACCTTTTCCTCTTCGTTTACTTGTTCAATTCCCTTTTGAAAGTTACAGTTGAATCTGCTTCAATTCTCATTGCAGGCAGTGAATTCCAGATGCATAAAAAAATCATCTCCCCTCTCGTTCTTTTGCCAGTTGTATCATCTGGTTGCTAACCCTCCCAACAGTGCAAACAGTTCCTCCTCATTTACTTGATTTAAAACCCTGCATGATTTTCAATGCCCCTCATAAAGATCCCCTTAACCTTCTCTGCTTTGAGAACACCAACAGTTTCTCCAGATAACCAAGATCCCTCATCAGTGGTGCCATTCCAGTAAATCTGCTCTGCACCCTCACCAAAGACTTGACAACCTTTCAAAAATGTCATGCCTTGAATTGGACAAAATTCTCCAACTGAAGCCTAACCAATGATTTCTCAGAGATTCCACTCAACCTTCAATGCCTTTCTTTCTCTCCCATTATTAAAGGGTCCATCTGATATATTCGCCGCCCAACTCCAAGACCAGATTATAATAAGGCCAAAATATAAATTATACCTACCAGTCAACATGCAATTGTTTCACACATGGAGTCGAGTCTAAGCACAATTTTCAGGTTAGACGTTAGGCAGCAGGGAGAAAATTGCACCAACATTTGAATCAGGTCTGGTTGGAGCATAGAATCTGTTGAAGATAGTTGAGGCTTCACGGTATAAATTGTCACCATGCACATGAGAGTCAATTTCTACACAGTTTATCCAGGTCTGGCCCAGAAGACAAACATTGAGAAGTATCCCAGGCCCTCTCAATCGTCTTTGTCAATAATCAAACCAGCTCATAAATGCTCGCACGCACGCACCTCAGAACACCCAAACCAGTGTTGAGCGTGCACAGTCAATTTGCCACTGCTGACACTGCTGCCAGACCTGCTGAGTTTTTCCAGGTATTTCTGTTTCTGTTTTTGTTTTGAGCATGCACATGCTGCAGGTCCCAGTTAGCACAAATGTGGAAGAGAGGATCCACGAGAACAAACATACCAGTTTAGGTGTCAGATGTGGCTCAGTGCGTAGCATTCTCACCTCAGAATCAGAAGGTCATGGGTTCAAGTCCCACTCCAGAGGCTTGAGCACAAACTCCCGGATAACACTCACTGCCAACATGTTCAGATGAGATGTTAAACCAAGGCCCTGTCTGCCCATCACTTAGATACAGCCACTATTTAAGGAAGAGCAAGAGAATTCTCTTCAATGTCCTGCTGAGTATTTATACCTCAACCAGGATGATTTGGTCATTGTCACATTCCTGTTAGTTGAAGCTTGCTGTGCACTAATTGGCTGCTATGTTTCCAAACATTACAACAGTGACTACACTTAGTACATTGCTTGTTATGCTGCACTTTGGGATGACCTAAGGTGATGACAGGCACTGGAGAAATATAAGCTCATTCTTTCTTTCTTGAATGTATTCACCAGTCAGCTACCACAATGTCAGCAACAAGTCTCAATTCAAGTTTGATTTACTCTGTTCAGTACACTCGCACGCTCCATAATGACTCCTCAGCATGATGTGAAATATTGTGGAAAATCAGTTCTATTCCTGACACAGCAGAACTAAAAATAAGTGAAAAGCAACAAGCTTCTTCCGTCATCAACTTTCTCTCATCTGCTTATGTTGGCATGATTCTGCTGTTTGAGCCTATTGCAATCATTTGAGTTTTGCACATCAGAAAACTTGGCATTGGAGATGGGATCCTGAATGTAAAGGTTCTGTTCAGAATTAGAACACCAAAGCAGGAAGGTCAGGGCCACACAGTCACCAGCAGGTCACCTTCTGGCCCAGTGATTGCCCCTCGTGCACTTCAGGGTCACTGGTACACGGGAACAGGAGGAAGCCATTGAGTCAGATCATTTTTCTGTCTTTGCTTCGTATCCCTCGATACTCACACAGGAGAAATAAATCAGAGTCTTAGCTACAGCCCTTTCAGGTGGGGAGTTCCAGATTTACCTGTTGTCCTTGTGAGGTATGGGGATTATGAGACAGAATGCCTGAGCCTGTGTGAAACAGGCGTCAGCAATGGAGCTTCCACCTCGCAGGCCCTCTCTCCCAGGTGAAACATTAAACCAAGGACCTGTCTGCCCTCTTAGGGGGATACAAGAGATCCTACTATTCAAAAAGAACAGAAGGGTTCTCCACAGTGTATTTGCCCTTACTTATCCTCAAACAACATTCCAAAATACGATTATCTGGCCATCTAGCTCATGGGATCTTGCTATGCACAAATTGCCTACATTACAACAGTGACCACACTTTAGAAGTAATGCAAAGCATTTGGGAATGCTCAGAGGTGTGAAGGGAGTGATGTAAATGAGAGCCACAAATCAGAGCTCGCACATTTTCATGATATGCTCGAGCAGCAACAAGAACTTGAAGTCGTGTTGTACCTTCAACAAAGAGAAACGCTCCAAGGCATTCCAGAGGAATGAGAGGAAAGTAAAATGAAGATCAAGCCAAAGGAGCAGTGGCCAAAAGCTCAGTTAAATAGGTGGCTTTTGAGGAGGGCCTTTAATGAGGAGAAGAAGCAGGGGATTTGAGGGTAGGATTCCATGGCTTGAATTCCTTTAAGTGAGAGATGGACCTGCTTGTCTGGGACAGAGATCAAAAGGAGACTTATAGCAGGAACGATTGAGGCCAGAGTGAGGCCCTAGACAAGTTTTGTCTAAAAGAATCTCCTTTCCCAAATTGGCCTGGCTTTGATTTGGTTTCTCGCCTTTGTCAGGAGGTCACGTGCTTTTGGTTGGGGTGATATACAAGGTATGGTGGTGGTGGTGGTGTCTGGATGGACCACAGAGCCTTTTCCTGTCTGTCATTGTTTGTAAATTGATCTGTGGCAATTACACAAATCGGATTTTTAAATTCGCAGTCACATTTTATTTCTATCTCATTTCCAAATATAGAAATGACTTCCATCAACCCAGAAACCCAATACTTTTAATGCAGGCCAGAGATATGCAAACTCTAGCGAGTTTATGGTCAAAGAAACCCCATCCTTGTGCCTTTGTCCCTACTGATGAAAACAGACCCTCCCTCTTTCCTCAGTGAATAACACAGTGAGGGGGGCAGCTCCTCCTGCTCTCAAGTGAGACTCAACCTTATTCACTCAACAACCTGGACTGAGATAAACTGCTTGAAGCACAGCACAATGTCCCCAAGGCACTTCACAGGAACATGACTGGACAAAGTCCTGACACCAAGGCATATCAAGAGGTATTGAGGACAGGTGACAAAATGCTTGGTCAAGGAAGCAGGTTTTAAGAAGCATCTTAGAGAGTGGCGGGGGGGGGAGGTGATAAGTAGAGAGGTGTGGGGTGGGAATTTCAGAATTTAAGGCCCAGGTAAGAGCGAATAAAATCTGAGATGGTCGAGAGGCCAGAATTGGAGGAGCGTAGGAATCTCGGAAGGTTTTAGGGAGAGAAGGTTTCAGAGATAGGGAGGGGAGAGACTGCCGTGGGATTTAACCTGGAGAGTTATAACTTCGGGCAGGGAGAACCAATGGTTGGCTGTGCTGGATGAATGGGTCACCCGTTGCAGGGAAGGTTCTGCGTTCAGTGCCTGCCTTCAGTAAATTCATCTCAGTTGGGGCAGTAATCTAGGGTGGAGGGAGCAGGGTTCTTACTAAAGGCCTCAACACCTCTAGTGGCAGAGGTGGGGGCAGAAATGACTAAGAGATCTTCACCCAGATCAGCATCCAGAGACAGTCCCCTCCACTGACCATGCTGAGTATGGACAGGATAGCAGTGAATCCTGCAATGCCCACTATCTGTCATTCCAGGATCAACACTGGGCCACTTGGAAACAAAACAGGCAGCAGAACTACCCACAGGTGAATGAACCCAAGCAGTTGTTTAGAACTGTTTCCCACTTGCCAGCAGATTAGGACTTCCCCTGATCAAATCAAGACAAGAGAATAGTGATCGTTCTCAAATGCTGAACTGCCTGGGTTTTTTTTCTCTTTTCCCTGTAGTGTCTCATGTAAACATCACCCAAAACACATTTCACCAGAATTTTATTACAGCAAAATGACCACACTTTCTAAAAAAACACATGCACGTCGAAATAAAAATCCCCCTGTGGGTACTGAGTCACACAGTGAGCCAACCTGCTTCCTGTGTGTGTCTTGAGAACAATGCTGGAGTGGTGCAGTGCATTACAGACATGATATAGGGACGTCGGCGAGAAAGGGAGAAGCGAGGGGCTGGAAGAGCCCCAGGGAGACACTTCCACCCTCCCTCCCCACTCTCACACTTGCCATACTGTAAGATTGGGAAGCTGCGGTGGAGGGGGGGGTCTTTGACTCTGACAGACCTCCCATCCCATTTTGCAGAGAGGGCAGCCAGAGTGAGGAGACCCCCGTAAATGTACTGGGTATGAGGGTTGTTAAAGGAACATGTCACAGAAGGTGAATTGGCACAGTATGGTGAACTATGTCAGTGACATGCTCACAGCAACGACATGTGGGATCTCAGCTCTGAAATGTGTCTCGAAGCTCACTCACTGCTCCCCACTCTCCCGCCACTTCAGTGCACAAGCAAAGCCACACATGACACCCCCCTGGAGTGCCAACTGCAAGAATCTGAGCAGCTCTGCACCGCACAAAAATACTTCAACAGACACTCAAACAGCAGCAAACACGGTTCACCAGCCTGGTCCAGGTACTCAGGGAGACTCAGACCAGCCTCCTCCAATCTACCACATGATGCCAGGCACAACCCTTCACAACCAGTTTTAACCTCCACAGAAATTGTACACGGCTCCCGTTTAAAACAGGGACGGCAAGTTGGGAAGAAGACAGACAGACAGCTGAGGAAACTGGGGGACAAGCTTACTCACACACTCACACACGCCGTCACTTCAATGACAATTCACAGCATCCAGTTAAAACTATTGAGCTCCAACCGCTTTGCTAAACTCAGCAGGTTGACATTCAGTGAAGTTACACACATTTGCACTGTCCCCGTCTCGACAAGGTCCATATCCTGCGCGTTACTCACTTGCAAAAGTTCCCTGAGAGTAAACCAGACCAGAGCCCCTGTAGGCATCCAGACCACCGCAGAAAAAGACCCTGAAAGGCTTTAAATGAGCTGCATTTGCAACAGGCGGAGATCGGGCATTGCTGAGGAGGTTTGCCTTGTGAGACTCGCTGGGTGCAGGGTGCTCGCCGGCCAGTTGCACTTTTGCCAAGAATCAGTGACTTTTAGCCATCCCCGATTGGCAGCCTCTGCCCGGAATCCCCTTCGCCACTCGTGCGCCGCTTTAGTCCATTCGCCCGGTCCGCGCTGCAAATTTTCAACACAAACTCCTCCAAATGTGGAACTTTCTGACAGCAAGCCCCGCCCCCTCCCTGAGCTGATTGGCCAGAGGCTCTCGCAATGAGGTACCAGAGCCCGACTGCCGATTGTGGTCCCCACCCCTTAAAAGGGTCATGACAGCACTGCTTTAAGCAGCAACTCCTGCACCTCACTGCAAACTCCAGCATCTTCCCGACGCCACATTCGCATTTGGGCTGCAATCTCGACCAGGAGACGCTAACTCTCGCCCCTGTGTTCCGGTCCAATGAAAGAAGGAGGGACCTGCATTTTCATGGCGCCTTTCACCACCTCAGCAGAACTCAAATCGCTTCCCTCAAGTCCATTTGATGTGTGCACACTGCGGCGATACAGGAAACACAGCAGCCAACTGACACACAGCAAGATCCCACCAACAGCCCAGAGATAATAAATAACCAGGTCAATTTCAGTGACTTTGATTGAGAGATAAATATTGATCAGGACCCGGGCGGAAAACATCCTCCTCGTCTTCAAAACGGTGCAGAGGAATCATTTCCATCACCTCGGGGGGCAATTGCTTCTGAGAAACAGCACGCCTGACAGTGCAGCATCCCCTCAGTGCTGCAGTGGGAGTGTTGGCCTGGCTTGGGTGCTCGAGTCTTTGGAGTGGAATTTGAACCCACACCTTCTGACTCGGGGTCAACTGCACCATCCACCGAGCCGCAGCCCATTACATTCTGTCTCCCCAGGGCAAATCCCAGAGTAACCACCCTCAGCTCACAGCAAAATACAATTACCTCCCAAATTGGAGCAAACTGCTCCCCTCAATATATCTCATGCAGATCAGAACAAACAACATTCTCCTCACCTCCTCTCTGGTTGTTTGTCATCTGCAATTATCTTAATTCCTCTGCTTTTTCTGTGCCCAGGTTACGGGTTGCCCAGCCATTGGAAACAGTTTCTCCTCACTTACCCTGTCAAAATGCCTCATCATTTTCAACACCTCTATTCAGCCCCTGTCACAGCAGTTCCACTTCGGTGAGAACATTGCAATCCAGGTTTTAGTTTCCAGCAACTTGAGCGCAAAATCCAAGCTGACACTCAATGCAGTACTGAAGGAGTGCTGCACTGTCAGAGGGTCAGTACTGAGGCAGTGCTGCACTATCAGATGGCCAGTACTGAGGGAGTGCTGCACTGTCAGGGAATCAGTACTGAGGGAGTGCCGCACTGTCAGAGGGTCAGTACTGAGGGAGTGCTGCACTGTCAGGGAATCAGTACTGAGGGAGTGCCGCACTGTCAGAGGGTCAGTACTGAGGGAGTGCCGCACTGTCAGAGGGTCAGTACTGAGGGAGTGCCGCACTGTCAGAGGGTCAGTACTGAGGGAGTGCTGCACTATCAGAGGGTCAGTACTGAGGGAGTGCCGCACTGTCAGAGGGTCAGTACTGAGGGAGTGCCGCACTGTCAGAGGGTCAGTACTGAGGCAGTGCTGCACTATCAGATGGCCAGTACTGAGGGAGTGCTGCACTGTCAGGGAATCAGTACTGAGGGAGTGCCGCACTGTCAGAGGTCATAGAGCCATAGAAGTCTACAACACAGAAAAGGGCCCTTCAGCCCCTCAAGTCTGCGCCAGTCAAACAAGAACCTAACTATTCTAATCCCATTGTCCAGCACTAGGCCCATAGCCTTGTATGCCATGGGCATCGCAAGTGCACATCCAAATACTTCTTAAATGTTATGAGGGTTTCTGCCTCTACCACACTTTCAGGCAGTGAGTTCCAGATTCCCACCACCCTCTGGGTGAAAAAATTCTTCCTCACATCCCCTCTAAACCTCCTGCCCCTTACCTTAAATCTATGCCCCTTGGTTATTGATCCCTTCACCAAGGGGAAAAATTCCTTCCTGTCTACCTTATCTATGCCCCTCATAATATTATACACCTCAATCATGTCCCCCCCTCAATCTCCCCTGCTCCAGGGAAAATAACCCCAGTCTATCCAACCTCTCCTCATAACTAAAACTCTCCAGCCCAGGCAACATCCTGGTAAATCTCCTCTGCACTCTCTCCAGTGCAATCACATCCTTCCTATAATGTGGATTCCAGAATTGCAGACAATACTCTAGCTGTGGCCTAACCAGCGTTTTATACAGTTCCAGCATAAAAGGTCAGTACTGAGGGATCGCCATACTGCCAGAGAGTCAGTCTGAGGGAGTGCTGCACTGTCAGAGGGTCAGTACTGAGGGAGTGCTGCACTGCCAGAGAGTCAGTCTGAGGGAGTGCTGCACTGTCGGAAGGTCAGTAGTGAGGGAGTGCTGCACTGTCAGAGGGTCAGTACAGAGGGAGTGCTGCACTGTCGGAGGGTCAGTACTGAGGGAGTGCCGCACTGTCGGAGGGTCAGTACTGAGGGAGTGCTGCACTGTCGGAGGGTCAGTACTGAGGGAGCGCCACACTGTCCGAGGGACAGTACTGAGGGAGTGCCGCACTGTCGGAGGGTCAGTACAGAGGGAGTGCTGCACTGTCGGAGGGTCAGTACTGAGGGAGTGCTGCACTGTCAGAGGGTCAGTACTGAGGGAGTGCTGCACTGTCGGAGGGTCAATACTGAGGGAGTGCTGCACTGTCAGAGGGTCAGTACTGAGGGAGTGCTGCACTGTCAGAGGGTCAATACTGAGGGAGTGCTGCACTGTCAGAGGGTCAGTACTGAGGGTGCGCCGCACTGTCCGAGGGACAGTACTGAGGGAGTGCTGCACTGTCGGAGGGTCAGTACTGAGGGAGTGCTGCACTGTCGGAGGGTCAATACTGAGGGAGTGCTGCACTGTCAGAGGGTCAATACTGAGGGAGTGCTGCACTGTCAGAGGGTCAGTACTGAGGGAGTGCTGCACTGTCAGAGGGTCAGTACTGAGGGAGTGCTGCACTGTCGGAGGGTCAATACTGAGGGAGTGCTGCACTGTCAGAGGGTCAATACTGAGGGAGTGCTGCACTGTCAGAGGGTCAGGACTGAGGGAGTGCTGCACTGTCAGAGGGTCAGGACTGAGGGAGTGCTGCACTGTCGGAGGGTCAGTACAGAGGGAGTGCTGCACTGTCAGTAGAGATTCTGATGTATGGATATCGTCTGAAACGTTGGCCGGGATTTTCCTGCCCCATCCGCGATGGGACCCGTCATGAAGCTCGTAGAACGGAAAATACGGAGAGGCAGCCAAGCATCCCTTGAGTTTGGGTGGGAATTTCCAATCCACGGGAATTACTCTCTGTTAACTCTGTTTCTCTCCACAAATCCACGTTGCTGCGCATTTCTCACAATCTCTGTTTTTCTTTCAGATTTGCAGCAGCTGCAGCATTTTGCTGGAGTACTCCAGGAAATTAGCTGATAGCTACAGCAAGCATTTAGAAAGACAAATGGAACGTTAGACTGATTGAAAGGGGATTGGAGTACAAGGAAGTCTGAGTACAATTGCACCGGGCTTTGTTGCAAGCACACCTGGACTACTGTGCTCAGTATTGCTCTCCTTTTGGAAGGATGGATAGGCTTGTATTGGTGACAGTACAACACACGGTCATCAGATTGGTTCCCACAATGAGAACCTTGTCCTATGATGAAAGGCTGAGTAAATTGAAAGTGTCTGGAGTTTTGAAGAATGAGAGGTGGTTGCAGCCCTTCCCTCTCACGAGATGATGGTTTGTGCCATGCTCTGTATGAGCATTGCCAGGTATGCTCAGGAACCCCACCCTGACATTGCAGTCTCTGTCCCACCTGCTGTAGAGGAAGACAGTGGCTGAGAAGGTGCACGATTCACTGACCCCTGTTTTCTCTGGGCCCTCTTCTTGGCCAGCTGAGCTTTCTCTTTCCCCTCACCTCTTCCAATGCCCCTCTGAACAGTCAGCCTCCAGAAGTCACAGCCATCGGCGACTGTCTCCCAGTTGTCAGTGTCAATGTCCACCATCTTCATATCCTGCTTGCAGGTATCCTTAGAGTGGAGGCATTGGATGCCCAGAAGGTCATGACCCAGTGGCCAGCTCACCCTCTCCCACCAGTCAAGACATGGAAGTTTGTGCAGATGTTGTGGATGTGCCAGTTTCCTGTGCTTGATGAGTTCAGGTGGCATAGCATCAGCATCTGGAGCTTTGCCCGTCACACGTGAGTTAATAGCTTTGCTAAGCTCCTCTGGTCATGACAAGCAGGCTTTCTATGTAGTCCAGAGCTTCCTCAGTGACAGTGTTCTCCCAGGAGTACAACTCAAGGTAGTGTTCCACTCATCTTCCCATCTGTTTATTGCAGTCAGTGATAACCACTCCTGCCTTTCTTTGCAATGAAGCTGTTTTCTTTGCTGATGGATCTGTTGCCTATTTGATCCCTTAATCCATGCCCCTGGAATTCCCTGTGTCGAAGGACACCTGGATATTCTGGAAAAGTTGCAACCAGTAGTCATTGGCGCACCACCTAGCAGTCTCTTGAACTTCACTTCAAGCAGACCTTCATACATTGAGTTTTCTCACTCGAGTCTCTCTTATAATCACTGAGAGTGGACCACTTGTCTTCAATGGCAGGTTCCATCACAGTGATGTTAGCTGGAAACCAGTCAGCATTTCCCTGCTTTTGCTTCCCATTTGTTGATGGTGCAATATTGTAAATGGTGTTTGGAAGTATGCTCCATTTCACTTCTGCACTCGGTGTGTTAATGCCAGAGAACGCCTGCTCAATCGAGTTGTGAAATTGTTGGTTTTTATCCAGGTAGGCAGTATGCCTGGCGTTGAAATGAGCACAGCATTTCTGCTTTGTATGAAAAAACCTCAAGGGTTGCAACCTGATCGCTTGATATTAACCTATTATTAAATCAGACCCTCATCTCCTCTGTTCTGATGAAAAAAGCCCCAATTTTTCAAATCTATCATTTCAATTGTATTTACTCAGACCAGCTAGCATCCATCTGTTGAAAGGTCATTGACCTCAAACATTAACTCTGTTTCTGTCTCCAGCAATGCTGTTTGAGCTGTTGAATATTCCAAGCATCTGCATTACTTTGCTTTTATACAATCCCGTGTGCTGTGCCCTCTTTAGTACCTTAATGTCTGGGTAGAGAGTCAAGCCCAAATCTTCACATGGCCTCCAACTGTGGTCTCACTAAGTTTCGTCACAATTCATCGCTACATCTTCATTTTTATATTGTCTTGCTGTAAACCCAGTATTTCATTGTTATTTTTCTAATGGTCATATTCACTTTTAAGATGCTGATTTCAATGGCTTGTAAACTGAGCCCACAAATTGTTCTCTGTTCTTCCACATCAGTCGGCCTCCCACCATTCAAAAAATATAATGATCACTTTTACCAAAATGTACCTCACAAATCTACCTGTCACTTTCCAAACCCATCTTATGTGAATCATATGGGTGCTCAACATGACAAGTAAACTGAGAATCTATCCATAAGAGGGATTACAAAGGTTGGAGAACCGTGAAACCCCTCTTTGAGTCCCTGACACACTGGGTGGGAAGCGATCAAGGGAAACATCAAGAGGTTTTTCATCCTCAAAGGTGCCCAGAAAGCTAGAAAGGAACAGAGGGAAATGTCCCAACTCCAGAAAAACATGCAGAATCTGCTGCGGCTGCAGTCGATGGGGGTCGATGTCAAGGAGGAACTCCAAGAGGTGAAAAGCCAACAAGCCTCGCTCTTTGCCTCGGAGGCCTCCAAGATCATCTTCCGGTCCAGAGTCCGCTCCGTGGAGCAGGATGAGATGTGCTCACGTTTCTTCTTCCAAAAGGTACACAGAGAGAGCTCTGTGATCAGCAGCCTGAAGGAAGAAGACGGCTCAGTAAAGTCATCGCAGTCCGACATTTTGAGGATCAGCAAATCCTTTTATGCCGGATTGTAAGACGTGAAGCCCACGGACAGCACGGCCTCCCAGTCCTTCCTGTCCTCTATCACGGAGGTCTTAGACAACAGTACGCGGGAGAGCCTGGACAAACCGCTAACTCCTGACGAACTGACTAAGGTCCTCGAGTCCTTCGAGAAGAGTAAAACTCCCGGAAGCGACGGCTTGCCGGCGGAGTTGTATTCGGCTCTGTGGGACTTGATCGGCCCAGACCTGCTAGGAGTGTACGAGAGTATGCTCCTGGCCAGCAGTATGTCAGAATCCATGAGGAAAGGCATCATCATCCTCATCTACAAGCACAAGGGGGAAAGGGAGGAAATTAGGAATTGGCGACCCATTTCACTGCTGAATGTGGACTATAAGATTCTGTCCAAGGTCTTCGCCAATCGGGTCAAATCGGCTCTGGAATTGGTGATCCACCCTGACCAGACCTGCACTGTGCCGGGCAGGAAGATCTCTGACAGCCTCGTGCTGCTCAGGGATACGATTGCCTATGTACAGGACAGGGGTGTGGACACCTGCCTCATCAGCCTGGATCAGGAGAAGGCCTTTGACAGAATATCGCACACCTACATGGTGGATGTGCTCTCCAAAATGGGGTTTGGGAGGGAATTCGAAATTGGATCCAACTGCTCTACACTAACATCAATAGCGCAGTCTCAATCAATGGGTGGGAATCAGATAGCTTTCCGATTAAATCTGGAGACAGGCAGGGCTGCCCTCTCTCCCCTGTCCTGTTTGTGTGTTGCATCCCCTTTGCTGAGTCCATCAGGAAGGATCCGGGCATAAGAGGAGTGACGATCCCAGGCAGTGGAGGCACTCAGGTAAAAGCCTCCCTGTACATGGACGATGTCGCCGTCTTCTGCTCGGATCCGCTGTTGGTGCGCAGACTGATCCACATCTGCGACCAATTCAAACTGGCCTCGGGAGCCAAGGTAAATCATGGGAAGAGCAAGGCCATGTTCTTTGGGAACTGGGCTGACCGATCCTTTGTCCCCTTCACCGTCAGGGCTGACGGCCTGAAGGTGCTGGGGATATGGTTCGGAGGGACCAGGGCATGCGTTAGAAACTGGAAGGAGCGAGTGTCTATGGTGAAAAGGAAACTGGGCATGTGGGAGCGACGCTCCCTCTCCATTGCGGGTAAGAACCTGGTCATCAGGTGTGAGGCACTCTCGCTGTTGCTGTACGTGGCGCAGGTCTGGCCCATTCCAGACTCCTGCGCGACGGCGATCACCCGAGCCATTTTCTGCTTTATCTGGAGGTCAAAAATGGATCGTGTCCGCAGGGACGCGATGTACAAGCCTCTAGATAAAGGGGGAAAAAACGTGCCCAACATCCCCCTCATACTGATGGCCACCTTTGTGAGTGGCTGCATCAAGCGGTGTGTAGATCCTCAGTACGCAAACACCAAGTGTCACTACGTGCTGAGGTTCTACCTGTCCCCGGTGTTGTGAAGGATGGGTCTGGCCACGCTGCCGCGGGTAACGCTCCAAGTAGTTGGACCGTGCCGTACCACCTGTCCCTCGTGGAGAAATTTATGCAGAGAAACAGCTTTGACCACAAGTCCATCAGGCAGTGGTCAGCACATAACGTCTTAGAGGCCCTGAGGGAAAAGAAGAGGGTGGATCCTGTGGGATGGTTCCCTGAGCAGACTGTCAAAGTCATTTGGCAGAATGCCTCATCTCCAGAACTTTCCAACAAGCACCAAGATGTAGCTTGGCTGGTGGTGAGAAAGGCCCTCCCTGTCAGATCATTCCTACACGTCAGGAGTCTCACCCCCTCTGCACGTTGCCCTCGAGGTGGCTGTGGTGGGGACGAGACCGTTGTTCACCTCCTTGTGGATTGTGCCTTTGTAAAGAAGGTCTGGAGAGAGATGCAGTGGTTTCTGTCGAGGTTCATCCCGAGCAGTTCTGTGACACAGGACTCTGTGCTCTACGGGCTGTTCCCAGGGACACACACCGAGACAAACATCAACTGCAGCTGGAGGATCATCAACTCGGTGAAAGACGCTCTTTGGTCTGCCTGAAAATTGTTGGTCTTCCAGCGCAAAGAGTTGTCCCCGACCGAGTGTTGCGGACTGGCACATTCCAAGGTCCAGGACTACGTGCTGAGGGACGCACTAAAGCTTGGGGCAGGGGCGCAAAGGCGCAATGGGAAAGGGTCGCTGTCTAAGACCTTTCTGCCACAGTGCACCGAGGGACTGGGAACTGTTTAAATCCCCTCGGGCTGTACAGCTCAAAATGAATGTCTGCAAATGATTGTAATATTGTTTGTACTGATGCACCTGGTGATACATGTTGTAAAAGTTGAACCTGATTGTACCCTTGTAATGGTGTTTTTGAAATGGTTTGGAATGTGGTTGAAGATATTTTATGAATAAAGTATATTTTTGCAAAAAAAAAGATTCTATCCATCAGATTCCCTGGCAGTTTCTTGATGGAGTTTTACCACATCAGACACAGCTACACAAAACTACAGAAAAACAATTGTCAAAATTAAACTAGTCAGTCACAGAATTCCAGAGCTGTCAACACAGACTGAGGCAACAGAATAAAACAGTCACACTGAAACTTACTTTTACACTAGATTGGATGATAAAATTATTGGGAGAAGAGTTAGATACCGAAGAACCAGTAGTATAGAGTGGAATCTGATGGTCAAAGAGTAATTTCTGGCAGGGAAGGAGGTATTCAACCTGTCCAATCCATGCCATCTCTGTGCACAGTGATCCAATCAGTCCCAATTCCCTGCACCATATCCATAACCCTGCAGGCTTATTCTCTTCAAGTGCCCCAATCAATTTCCTTTGGTTGTTTCTACTTTCGCCACCATTATGGGCAGCAAGCTAAAAAGGTTCCTTCTCACATTCCCCTACATCTCTTGTCCAAAGCCTTAAATCTGTGTCCTAGTCCTTGTACTCAGTGTCCATGGGAACAGTATTTCCTAGTACACTTTATCCAAACCTGCCATCATCTTGTCCGCTTCTGTCAAATCTCCCCTCAATCCCCTTGGCTCCAAGGAGAACAACCCCAGCTTCTCCAGCCGAACCTTGTAACTGAAGTTCCCCCATCCTTGAAACCATTCTGGTGAATCTCCTCTGCACCCTCTCAAAGACCCTCACATCCTTCCTAAAGTGTGGTGACCAGAACTGGATACAATACTCTAGTTGTGGCCCAACCAGAGCTTTATAAAGGTTCAGCATAACTTCCCTGCTTTTGTGCTCAATGCCTCTACTTGTGAAGCCCAAGATCCCATAAGCTTTGCTAACCACTCTCTTAGTATGTCCTGCTTGCTTCAAAGGTCAGTGCACATACACCCCGGGGCCTGCACACTCTTTAAAACTGCGCCATTAACTCTATATTGTTCTCCCTCCCCATTCTGCCTTACAATTCTCTAGACAAATATGTTCCCTTTAAGATACCGCATATTGGCAGTTGTTCTAAAGGTACCATACACATCAAAAAAATTTAGAGGGGCAATGATCCTCACTCCCCGAAGCTTTTCCATCATCTAAGGGGCACGATTCAGATGTGACAAGTTATGTGTCACAGGGATCAGTGCTGGAGCCTCAACTATTGACAATTTATATCAAGGACTTGGATGTGGGGAATGAAGGTATGGTTTCTAAATTTGCTGACAACACAAAGATAGATAGGATAGTAAGTTGTGAGGAGGATGTAAGGAGGCTACAAAGGGATATTGATAGGTTAAGTGAGTGGGCAGGAAAAATAGAAAAGAGGCATATTATCTAAATGGTGAGAGATTGCAGATCTCTGAGATGCAGAGGGATCTGGGTGTCCTAGTGCATGAATAACAAAAGGTTAGTATGCAGGTACAGCAGGTAATTAGGAAATCTAATAGAATGTTATCATTTATTGTGAGGGGAATTGAATAGAAAGTAGAGAGGTTATTGCTTCAGTTGCAAAGACACTGGTGAGACCACATCTGGAGTCCTGTGTACTGTACTGGTCTCCTTATTTAAGGAAGGATGTAAATGCATTGGAAGCAGTTCAAAGAAGGTTAACTGGAATGGGCGGGTTGTCTTATGAGGAAACGTTGGACAGATTAAGCTTGTATCAACTGGACTTTAGAAGAGTAAGAGGCGACTTGATTGAAACATATGAATTACTGAGGAGTCTTGACAGGGTGGATGGGGAGAGGATGTTTCCTCTTGTGAGAGAATCTAGAACTAGGGGGTCACTATTTAAAAATAAGGGGTCTCCAATTTAAGACAGAGATGAGGAGAATTTTTTTCTCTCAAACGGTAATGAGCCTTTGGAACTCTCTTCCTCTAAAGGCATTGGAAGCAGAGTCTTTGAATATTTTTAAAGCAGAGGTGGATAGATTCTTGATAAGCAAGGGGGTGAAAGGTTTTCAGGGGTAGGCGGGAATGTAGGGTTGAGGTTACAATCAGATCAGCCGTCATCTTATTGAATGGTGGAGCAGGCTCGAAGGGCCGAGTGGCCTATTCCTGCTCCTAATTCGTATGTTTGTGTGATGGAATACTCCTCGTTTATGCAGATGAGTGCAGCTCCAACAACACTCAAGAAGCTTGACACCATCCAGGACATAGGAGTCCATTTGATTAGCACCCTATCCACTCTGCCACAATTGGCCTCATGGCTGCAATGTGTACCATATGTCAGATGCAGGGCAACAACTCACCAAGGCTTCTTCAACAGCACCTTTGTGACCTCTACCACCTGGTAGTCGAGGGCAGCTGGAGCATGGGAACACCAGCACATGGAACTCCCCCTCCATGTCACACCCCATCCTGAGTTAGAATTTTATCGCCATTCCTTCACTGTCACTGGGTCAAAATGCTGAAACACCTAACTAATGAGACATCACAGAGGCTGCAGCAGTTTACGAAGGCAGCCAGCTCACCATCACCTTCTCAAAAGCAATTAGGTATGGCCAAGCAATGCAATTATCCCATCCACAAATAATCCAAAAAAAAGGTCCACATTCAGAATGTAAAGCAAGGTTTACAGCACCATTAAATAAAAGGAGCAGAAAAAGTCTTGACTCAGAGTATTAAAACAATTGCACAGAAAATAAATAAAGTTTCTGTAGCAGCATAGAAATGGCCTCCTTGAAATGATATCCATTTTGCAGCAGCTCACACTGCCATTAATATAGTTAGTGATACTTATTATTTGGAGTGTAAATGAAGGAGGCTAAGATGGAGGGCTTTGTATGTTTTTTAAGGGGGGGATTGCAGATATAATAGTGTTGCCTTCAAGAACAATTTTGTTCTGTTTGCCATTGCAAGATGGTAAAAAATAAAATCCATTACAAAATGGGTGCTGGCTCAGAGGAGAATCTAGGCCTAAATCTTTTGCAAATCAACCTCTCTTCGACATTCCCACTGGATAGCAAGAAGTGTGAAAAAGAATATTACGATAAAAAAACATGGCATTTCTAAGGTTCCAAGATGATTGAGTGCAGCTTGCATCCTGATATACTTTTACACCATGATATGAGAACGCTGACCTGGCTCATCATATTGACAAGGGCAGGGTGAAGGCAGCAATGCTGACAATAGATTTGGAAATGCAGCAAAAATCTGGATTTTCATTGTATTCAACTGCAATGTTTTTATTGTAATTGTCACCTGCTCCTTGACAGTGATGTATCAGGAATTATCAGTCAAGCACTGGTGTGGAAGTGTATTAAAGTGACTGTAGTAATTGTAAGTTAAACCTATTCTTACTGCTCTGTACAGACGAATCAGCCCTAAGCGTGGGGAATCTGAGGGGCAGAGGTTTTTAGCCTTGGTCTAGGAACAAGCACGTAGCCTCACCAGGAGTCTGTAAATAAAGTTTACTGTTTCTTACAAGAAACCAGCCCTGCATTCCAAGTTTATTACAATTGGCAATAAGGATAAATAGCTCCGACACTGCACCTCACCTTGTGGCTGTGAGTAGTTCATTTTTTTAAGGGAAGTAAGAAAAGAAGTATACTCACCAGCAATGCTTCACTTTGGCAGAATTGACCCACACGACTAAGCCATCGAGGACTGGAGTCAATACATTGAGCGATTAGGTTTCTACTTTGCAGCTAACAGAATAACAGCGGAGGAGAAACAGAAGGTAATTCTCCTCAGTGTCTGCGAGAGCAAACCACATAACCTAATCCGTAGCCTGATGGCTCGGAACGCACCAAATTCCAGATCCCACACTGAGCTAGTTGACCTCATGTAGGGACATTTTCAGCCTAAACCCTCGGTGATCGTGCAAAGATTCAAGTGTAACTCTCGAGTGAGGGTACATCACAAAGTTAAAACAGTTAACAGAACACTGTAACTTCAGTGATATTTTAAACAACATGTTGAGCGATTGTTTGGTTTCTGGTGTATACGACGATGCCATTCAGCACCATTTGCTTGTAGAAGCTGAGATAGACCTGAAGCGTGCCATGGAGATAGCGCTAGCAATGGAGAGCACTGAGAGGGGCCCACAGGCTTTGCAGAGTGTGCAACATGGTGCCATTCTTCAGTTAGGGCAGGAACCTGCCAACCGGCATGGCGTGAAAACCAGGGATAAAACCGTGAAGCGGGACACAGTCCCTACCGCTAGAAAAACCAAAAGAAATACTGGAAGCAGCTCACCAGTAATCGAGAAGTTAAAGTGTTACCGTTGTGGGGGATATCATGCACCCGAAGTCTGCAGATTTAAAGGGGCAGAATGTCACCACTGCCACAAAAAGGGGAATGTTGTTAAACAGTGCAGGGCGAGATCAAGGCAGCCATTCAGAAAGCAGGTCAAGTTAAATGAAGTGCACAATATGGATGAGCCAGAAGTTACTGAGGCTGACGTTTATTCCCTACACAATCTGAAGGCCAGGAAAACTGAACCAATCACTGTTACCCTTCAAGTAAATGGAAAGCCTCTGCCCATGGAGGTGGACACAGGAGCATCGACCACAGTGGTGGGAGAAAACATCATTAAATACCTCAGAGAAGGTAACCAGCCATTGGGTTTGGAAAATATCGCTGCTCAGTTAAACACATATACAGGAGAAGCAATACAGGTGAAAGGCATCACCTCTGTACCTGCATCATACAGACAACAGACAACTCAGCTGCCAATAATTGTTGTAACAGGAGAAGGACCGAGCCTTCTGGGCTGTGATTGGTTGAAGGAATTCAAACTAAACTGGTCAGAAATTTCCCATGTCAGGATAGGAGGAATTCCAGAGTTCTGAAAACGTATGACAGAGTATTCTGGTATGAGTTGGGGAAAATCAAAGGTCTACAAGATAAAATACACGTGGACCCTGAAGCAAGGCCCTGGTTTTTTCAGGTAAGACCTGTGCCTTACACTCTAAAAGAAAAAGTAGATGCGGAATTATGTCGTTTGGAGAAATTAGGAATAATCCAGCCAGTCCAATTTTCAGAATGGGCAGCACCCAAAGTCTCTGTGCTAAAACCAGACCAAACCATTTGCATCTGCGGAGATTGTAAATTAACAGTGAACAAGGCTGCGAAATTAGACAAATGCCCAATCCCAAAGATTGAAGATCTGTATGCTAAACTTGCAGGAGGAAGATCCTACACTAAAGTGGACATGGGTCATGCATATTCACAGCTAGGGCTGGGCAACACATCAACAAGTTATGTCACCATAAACATGCACAAGGGCCTGTACTAATACAAAACATGCCTAGCCTTCCGTGTGTCCTCTGCCTGTGTGATTTCCTAAAGAACCATGGAAAGCCTAGTACGAGGACTTCCCCAAGTTATAGTGTACCTGGACGCTGTCCTGATCACAGGATCCACGGAAGCAGAGTGTGAGGCAAACCTGGAAGAGGTTCTGAAGAGATTTTTGGAGGCTGCGTTCATTTAAATAAAGAAAAGTGCACCTTCCAAGCAAAGGAAGATGCGTATCTGGGTCATTGAGTGGATGCCCAAGGGTTGCATCCATTAGAGGGGAAAGTCAGGGCAATCAAGGAAGCGCCCTCTCCTACCATCTTTTTTAGGCACGGTAGACTATTAATGTCGATTCTTGCCTAATCTATCTACAGTGTTAGCCCTTTACACTTATTATTGAAAAAGAACCACAGGTGGTCCTGGAAGGCACAGCAAGAGGAAGCCTTCACTAGGTTAAAAAGCTTTTACACTCGACTTGTCTGCTAGTGTACCCATCTAAGGAATTGACACTCACTTATGATGCATCTCCCTACGGAGTGGGAGCAGTATTGTCACACAAGATGGAGGATGGATCTGAAAGACCAATAGGATATGTATCCAAAACCCTTTCTGCAGCCGAGAAAGGATACTCACAAATTGAAAAAGAAGGCTTATCTATCGTATTTGGAATAAAGAAGTTCCATCAATATTTGCACGGTCCACACTTCACCACAGTGTCAGATCG
Organism: Cetorhinus maximus; assembly: GCF_964194155.1. Classification (NCBI taxonomy): domain Eukaryota; kingdom Metazoa; phylum Chordata; class Chondrichthyes; order Lamniformes; family Cetorhinidae; genus Cetorhinus; species Cetorhinus maximus. The sequence continues at coordinate 2,085,247 of NC_135898.1, read as the reverse complement.
CAAACCACGGTCAGGTTTGTTTAGTGAAGATAAGGTAATCCCACCAATAGCCTCTGCTAGAATTCAAAGATGGGGCTTTAATTTATTCAGCATACAAGTCCATTTTTATGCACCGTCCAGGTGTGCACATAGCAAATGCAGATGCCCTCAGTCATCTCCCTTTTCCAGATGGTATTACACATGCTCCAGTACCTCAAGAGGTAGTACTTGTTTTGAATTTCCTGGACTCCTCACCAGTCTCCATGAGACAGATAAAGAATTGGACAAATCGGGATCCAATTTTAGCGAGAGTCCGTAAACAGGTATTACAAGGATGGTCAAATGCACAAGTCTCTGAAGAATTAAAACCATTCTTTGTATGTAGATCCAAACTGAGTTGTCAAGATGGTATCTTGTTATGGGCAGCAAGAGTCATTATCCCTGTGCAAGGAAGAGAACCATTATTGGAAGAACTTCATAATACGCGTCCTGGTATTTCAAAAATCAAGATGCTCGCACCAGGTTATATCAAGTATAGACAGTGATATAGAAAAAATGGTGAAGCATTGTCTCCAGTGTCAGCAACAGCAGACATTTCAGCTCCACTGCATCTGTGGGAGTGTCCTGGTCAACCCCGGGTTAGACTACATATAGATTATGAAGGTCCATTTCTAGGTACCATGTTTCTTGTGATTATCAATACACATTCCAAATGGATGGATGTGTTCGATGTGAGATCACCCACTTAGTCTGCAACCATTGAAAAACTGCGCCAGAGTTTCAGTGTTCATGGTTTACCTGAAGTTATTGTGTCAGGCAATAGTACTGCTTTCACTAGTACTGAACTCCAAAGATTCGTGAACATAAATGGGATTAACTACGTCAGATCAGCACCGTATCATCCCTAGCAGAAAGAGCTGCGCAAACTTTTAAAACAGGCATGAAGAAACTATCCGAAGGAACGCTAGAAACACAAATTCCAAGATTCCTGTTCAGCTATCGCACAACTCCTCATGTGACCACTGGTTTAACATCTTCAGAATTGTTAATGAAGCGCTGCCTAGCACAAGATTGAGTCTAGTGTTCCCTAATTTAGAGGGGAAGGTGGAGAGAAACCAGGGGAGTGAGAAAGTGAATCATAACGTTCACAGTAAAGGTTGAGATTTACTGTGGGAGACACAGTTTGTGTACGAAATTTTGCAACTGGACCGAGATGGGTCCCTGGTACAATCGGCTCTGAAACAGGACTTTTATCTTATCAAGTAGAAGTGGAAAACAGGATTGTTAGTGAACATGTGGATCATCTCGGAAGTTGAGAAAACCTCCAAAAACCAGTTAATCTACCTGAAATCGAAGTCAATCCTTCGACCCCTGAGGTGCTAGATGGACAAAGGATAGACAGGCCTGATGTCTCTGAAGTAAATCATTCTGAACTGCCATTGTCTAAGGATGTCCCTGATGCTGAAGTTCCTGTGCAAGTCGATCCAATGGAAGAACCTCCAGTTGTAGAGTTGCGTCGCTCTACCCGAATCCGAAAACCTCCTCAAAGACTAAATTTATAAGGGCATGAACTGTATATAATTGTATATAAGATGGGTTAAGCTGTTTTTGTAAATAAGAGGGTAAAACAAAATTAAAGGGGGAGGAATGTAGTAATTGTAAGTTAAACCTATTCTTACTGTTATGGGGATCATGTGACTGTACAGACGAATCAGCCCTAAGCGTGGGGAATCTTAGGGGAGGAGCTTTTTAGCCTTGGTTTCGGAACAAGCATGTAGCCTCACCAGGAGCCTGTAAATAAAGTTTACTGTTTCTTACAAGAAACCAGCCCTGCATTTCAAGTTTATTACAGTGACAGTATTTATTTTTCTTTAATTGCTGCTTCCCAGATCCTGTGGGAATACTTAGCATCTCTCCAATGTTCCATAGGTTTGAGCTAATCTTTGCAGTATTCCTCGAAGAGAATAGAACCTGGTATAACTTGGCAACTGAGGTAACTACACAAAGTGATCACCACGTAGATCAGGAATGATTTGCTACATTGAATCACGTTTTCTGGAGCACTGGCACAATATTACAAAGATAAATCATGGTTTCCAAGAGGACACAAGTTCCAGGTGGCGGAAGCAGATTCAATATTATTTTCAAAGGGGAATTGGATAAATACTTGAAAAGGAGGAAACTCTGGGACCACAGGACAGAGCAAGGGGATTGGGACCAATTGGACAGAGTCTAAACAGGCAAGTGGGCAAATGGCCCTCCTGCTGTGATGTCTGATGTCTGATTCAACGAGGAATTTTATCAGAGAGAGGAGGTGACTGCCTCTGTGATTATGGGTCAGTCAGCGATTTCTCTTCTGCTGTATATTGGCAGGCCAACAATTTTCAGGATTTACCATTCCTACAGAGTTTGCTGAATACAAGAGACAGAAATTTGGCACTCAGAGCAATATGCCGGATTCTGTCCAACGAGCAGGATGACACCAAAGTTGAGACAAACAGGCCCTGAATATAAAGCTGACACCAGTTTTAAGGATTATATAATGAATCTTCACTTAGTTCCAGTTAAGTGAGTGGCATTATCAGATCAATACAGTTTCAGGAATTTACTACTAGTTACTCTGTGCTCTGGTTTCACAACTTCTTGCAGAGCTGCAGCGGTAAAGAAATTTTTCTTCTCAAATATTTTTCTTTCATGGGATGTGGGCATCGCTGGCTTGTTCAGCCATGTAGGCCAGACCAGGGAGGGACGGCAGATTTCCTTTTCCTGAAGGACATGAGGGAACCAGATGGGCTTTTACAATAATCAGCGATAGTTGTCGTGCTCACCATTTCTATTATCCAGATTATTAATTGAATTTAAATTCCATCAGCCTGCTGCAGGGAGATTCAAACCCATATCCCCAGGGTATGAGCCTGGTCCTCAGGATTACTAGTCCAGTGACATGACCACTACACCACCGTCTCCCCCATATGACATGCTTTATACTCCACCACCTTCCTAATGGCTGGCAGATTTTCACTGCTCAGTTGCCCTATCATTAACGTGTGGGGGTGGGTAACAATTGTAGAATAAGGGGCTGGCACATATAGGGTTAATGTGGGACTGAGTTCAGTGACGCTCACACGGTGATGTAAGAAGGCACATGACCCAGGGTCAATGTGGTGTTGAGCAGAGGCTTATGTAGACCTAAGCATGGAAACAGCTCCTAACCTGTACACTTTACTGGACATGTGTAAATAGTTCCAGTCATTAATCCAGACTTACAGTTAACCTACAGAAGACTACAGAGACTTCTTTAAGGCATGCCAATCTGTAACCAACACCCTCCCAACAGTGATAATGGCCTCACAGTGGTCTGGGAGCCTTCCCACACCATTAACACCAGGCTGCCACCATATTGAAAGGGGCACAACACTGAGTGTTCCAAGTGTCTCCCTGTTTTAGGCTTTTTAATATGAAAACTGGGTCCTAAGTGCTGAGTAAGACTCAAACCACCATTGTGGGGGAAGCACCATGGGTGATGGAACTGAATAGGCCAGACAAAGATTAGTGTTGTCCTGGAGTCACAAGGAATGGAAGATTAATTATCCAGATACCTTTGGGAGAAAAATCCAGCAGAAAAATTACCAGGGTGTTAACAAGAAATGGCATTTTTTTTAAATCACTTGAACACTAGGTTTTTTGGTCCTTAAAATATTCGAGATGTAAGAAAAAGTCAATTTGACTTAGAGTCATGAATCATCCAATTGGGTAGCAGAGTCTGCTTGCTTTCTGATTGGCTGTGGAAAGATGGGGCGCAACAAGGATGAACATGTTGGACAACCAATGGTGAAACATGGGTCGGGGCATGGCATCCTGGGATGTTGGCCAAAAGCAGGAGCGTGACGGTGAGAGGTCATGTAATGCAATCGTCAGGAATATGGCCAACTAAGAGTTGACAACCCAACCTTGGAGTAGCAGGAGCACTCCACAAAAATAACCTGGGCTCCTGCCATCGTGGGACTCCATCCTTTGTCAACCGCATCCCAACCACGACCACTCCCCCCCAAACCCCACCCCGGCTCTCTGTGAATCCTCCCCACCTACCCAGGGCAACCACCTCAACCATGATCCTCAGCCCATCCCAAAGCAATATGCTGGTACCACCCCATGTCTGAGAAAGAGAGGGGGAGTACAGGGAAGAGGCTGCAGGAGAGAGTGCAGGTGAGGTGAGAGAACACAGAGGGAACAGTATGAAAGTAGGCACGTGGAGGAAAGACAGCACCAGGCAGAATGCAAGTGACAGCAAGAAGGAAAATGCAAGATTTTACTACTAGTTACTCTGTGCTCTGGTTTCACAACTTCTTGCAGAGTTGCAGCGGTAAAGAAATTTTTCTTCTCAAATACTTTTCTTTGATGGGATGTGGGTATTGCTGGCTTGTTCAGTTGTGTAGGCCAGACCAGGGAGGGACGGCAGTCCAAGAGAATACAGGGGAGAGAAAGCAGGAGCTGGAACAGTTTGAGCAGGCCTGAGTGTCAATTTGCTTGAAGCAATACTGCTGCATCTCTGCAGTAATACAGCGAGAAATCTCAGTGTCAGTCTGCTGACACTTGAACCTTTCATGACTCATTTCTAAAGTTGAAATTCAACAGAATGGGGAATGAGTGGCA